>NC_091222.1:3005423-3305423 GCF_040958095.1 Procambarus clarkii
GCAAAATTTGACCCACCGCCGCTTTCAGTAATTGGTATATTTTCAGTATAAAAATTCGGAATTTCAAACTGCAAATACGTGCAGAGAGCCAGAATTTGGCTCCAAAATATGGCTTAGGTATCGGATTTGGGATGTTTGGGATATTTTTAAAACTGCAGGGGGGTTTGGGCAAAATGTGACCCACCGCCGCTTTCAGTAATTGGCATATTTTCGGTATAAAAAGTCGGAATTTCAAACTGCGAATTCATGCAGAGAGCCAGAATTTGGCCCCAAAATAAGGCTCAGGTATCGGATTTGGGATGTTTGGGATATTTTAAAAACTGCAGGGGGGGTTTCGGCAAAATGTGACCCACCGCAGCTTTCAGTAATTGGCATATTTTCGGTATAAAAAGCCGGAATTTCAAACTGCAAATATGTGCAGAGAGCCAGAATTTGTCTCTAAAATATGGCTCAGGTATCGGATTTGGGATGTTTGGGATATTTTGAAAATTGCAGGGGGGTTTGTGCAAAATGTGGATCACCGACTCTCTCAGTAATTGGCATATTTTCGGTATAAAAAAACGGAATTTCCAACTGCGAAAACATACAGAGAGCCAGAATTTGGCTCCAAAACATGGCTCAGGTATCGGATTTGGGATGTTTGGGATATTTTATAAATTGCAGGGGGGTTTGGGCAAAATGTGACTCACCGCCGCTTTCAGTAATTGGCATATTTTCGGTATAAAATTTGGAATTTCAAACTGCAAATACGTGCAGAGAGCCAGAATTTGGATCCAAAATATGGTTCAGGTATCGGATTTGGGATGTTTGGGATATTTTGAAAACTGCAGGGGGGTTTTGGGCAAAATGTGACCCACCGCCGCTTTCAGTAATTGTATATTTTCAGTATAAAAAGTCGGAATTTCAAACTGCAAATACGTGCAGAGAGCCAGAATTTGGCTCCAAAATATGGCTCAGGTATCGGATTTGGGATGTTTGGGATATTTTTACAACAGCAGGGGGTTTGGGCAAAATGTGACCCACCGCTGCTTTCAGTAATTGACATATTTTAGGTATAAATAGCCGGAATTTCATTTGCGAATACGTGCAGGGAGCCAGAATTTGGCTCTAAAATATGGCTCCGGTATCGGATTTCGGATGTTTGGGATATTTTGAAAACTGCAGGGGGGTTTGGGCAAAATGTGACCCACCGCTACTTTCAGTAATTGGCATATTTTCGGTATAAAAAGTCGGAATTTCAAACTGCGAATACGTGCAGAGAGCCAGAATTTGGCTCTAAAATATGGCTCAATTATAGGATTTGGGATGTTTGGGATATTTTGAAAACTGCAGGGGGGTTTGGGCAAAATGTGACCCACCGCCGCTTTCAGTAATTCGCATATTTTTGGTATAAAAAGCCGGAATTTCCAACTGCGAATACGTGCAGAGAGCCAGAATTTGGCTCTAAAATATGGCCCAGGTATCTTATTTGGGATGTTTGGGATATTTTGAAAACTGCAGGGGTGTTTGGGCAAAATGTGACACACCGCCGCTTTCAGTAATTGGTATATTTCCGTTATAAAAAGTCGGAATTTCTTACTGCAAATACGTGCAGAGAGCCAGAATTTGGCTCCAAAATATGGCTCAGGTATCGGATTTGGGATGTTTGGGATATTTTGAAAACTGCAGGGGGGTTTGGGCAAAATGTGACCCACCGCCGCTTTCAGTAATTGGCATATTTTTGGTATAAAAAGCCGGAATTTCAAACTGCAAATATGTGCAGAGAGCCAGAATTTGGCTCTAAAATATGGCTTAGGTATCGGATTTGGGATGTTTAGGATAATTTGAAAACTGCAGGGGGGTTTGGGCAAAATGTGACCCACCGCCGCTTTCAGTAATTGGCATATTTTCGGTATAAAAAGTCGGAATTTCCAACTGCGAAAACATGCAGAGAGCCAGAATTTGGCTCCAAAACAAGGCTCAGGTATCGGATTTGGGATGTTTGGGATATTTTGAAAATTGCAGGGGGGTTTGGGCAAAATGTGACTCACCGCCGCTTTCAGTAATTGGCATATTTTCGGTATAAAATTTGGAATTACAAACTGCAAATACGTGCAGAGAGCCAGAATTTGGCTCCAAAATATGGTTCAGGTATCGGATTTGGGATGTTTGGGATATTTTGAAAACTGCAGGGGGGTTTGGGCAAAATGTGACCCACCGCCGCTTTCAGTAATTGTATATTTTCAGTATAAAAAGTCGGAATTTCAAACTGCAAATACGTGCAGAGAGCCAGAATTTGGCTCCAAAATATGGCTCAGGTATCGGATTTGGGATGTTTGGGATATTTTTACAACAGCAGGGGGGTTTGGGCAAAATGTGACCCACCGCTGCTTTCAGTAATTGACATATTTTTGGTATAAATAGCCGGAATTTCATTTGCGAATACGTGCAGGGAGCCAGAATTTGGCTCTAAAATATGGCTCCGGTAACGGATTTCGGATGTTTGGGATATTTTCAAAACTGCAGGGGGGTTTGGGCAAAATGTGACCCACCGCTGCTTTCAGTAATTGGCATATTTTCGGTATAAAAAGTCGGAATTTCAAACTGCGAATACGTGCAGAGAGCCAGAATTTGGCTCTAAAATATGGCTCAGGAATCGGATTTGGGATGTTTGGGTTATTTTGAAAACTGCAGGGGGGTTTGGGCAAAATGTGACCCTCCGCCGCTTTCAGTAATTGGCATATTTTCGGTATAAAAAGTCGGAATTTCAAACTGCGAATACGTGCAGAGAGCCAGAATTTGGCTCCAAAATAAGGCTCAGGTATCGGATTTGGGATGTTTGGGATATTTTAAAAACTGCAGGGGGGTTTGGGCAAAATGCGACCCACCGCCGCTTTCAGTAATTGGCTTATTTTCGGTATAAAAAGTCGGAATTTCAAACTGCGAACACGTGCAGCGAGCCAGAATTTTACTCCAAAATATGTCTCAAGTATCGGATTTAGGATGTTTGGGATATTTTGAAAACTGCAGGGGGTGTTTGGGCAAAATTTGACCCACCGCTGCTTTCAGTAATTGGTATATTTTCAGTATAAAAATTCGGAATTTCAAACTGCAAATACGTGCAGAGAGCCAGAATTTGGCTCCAAAATATGGCTTAGGTATCGGATTTGGGATGTTTGGGATATTTTTAAAACTGCAGGGGGGTTTGGGCAAAATGTGACCCACCGCCGCTTTCAGTAATTGGCATATTTTCGGTATAAAAAGTCGGAATTTCAAACTGCGAATTCATGCAGAGAGCCAGAATTTGGCCCCAAAATAAGGCTCAGGTATCGGATTTGGGATGTTTGGGATATTTTAAAAACTGCAGGGGGGGTTTCGGCAAAATGTGACCCACCGCAGCTTTCAGTAATTGGCATATTTTCGGTATAAAAAGCCGGAATTTCAAACTGCAAATATGTGCAGAGAGCCAGAATTTGTCTCTAAAATATGGCTCAGGTATCGGATTTGGGATGTTTGGGATATTTTGAAAATTGCAGGGGGGTTTGTGCAAAATGTGGCTCACCGACTCTCTCAGTAATTGGCATATTTTCGGTATAAAAAATCGGAATTTCCAACTGCGAAAACATACAGAGAGCCAGAATTTGGCTCCAAAACATGGCTCAGGTATCGGATTTGGGATGTTTGGGATATTTTATAAATTGCAGGGGGGTTTGGGCAAAATGTGACTCACCGCCGCTTTCAGTAATTGGCATATTTTCGGTATAAAATTTGGAATTTCAAACTGCAAATACGTGCAGAGAGCCAGAATTTGGATCCAAAATATGGTTCAGGTATCGGATTTGGGATGTTTGGGATATTTTGAAAACTGCAGGGGGGTTTTGGGCAAAATGTGACCCACCGCCGCTTTCAGTAATTGTATATTTTCAGTATAAAAAGTCGGAATTTCAAACTGCAAATACGTGCAGAGAGCCAGAATTTGGCTCCAAAATATGGCTCAGGTATCGGATTTGGGATGTTTGGGATATTTTTACAACAGCAGGGGGGTTTGGGCAAAATGTGACCCACCGCTGCTTTCAGTAATTGACATATTTTAGGTATAAATAGCCGGAATTTCATTTGCGAATACGTGCAGGGAGCCAGAATTTGGCTCTAAAATATGGCTCCGGTATCGGATTTCGGATGTTTGGGATATTTTGAAAACTGCAGGGGGGTTTGGGCAAAATGTGACCCACCGCTACTTTCAGTAATTGGCATATTTTCGGTATAAAAAGTCGGAATTTCAAACTGCGAATACGTGCAGAGAGCCAGAATTTGGCTCTAAAATATGGCTCAATTATAGGATTTGGGATGTTTGGGATATTTTGAAAACTGCAGGGGGGTTTGGGCAAAATGTGACCCACCGCCGCTTTCAGTAATTCGCATATTTTTGGTATAAAAAGCAGGAATTTCCAACTGCGAATACGTGCAGAGAGCCAGAATTTGGCTCTAAAATATGGCCCAGGTATCTTATTTGGGATGTTTGGGATATTTTGAAAACTGCAGGGGTGTTTGGGCAAATGTGACACACCGCCGCTTTCAGTAATTGGTATATTTCCGTTATAAAAAGTCGGAATTTCTTACTGCAAATACGTGCAGAGAGCCAGAATTTGGCTCCAAAATATGGCTCAGGTATCGGATTTGAGATGTTTGGGATATTTTGAAAACTGCAGGGGGGTTTGGGCAAAATGTGACCCACCGCCGCTTTCAGTAATTGGCATATTTTTGGTATAAAAAGCCGGAATTTCAAACTGCAAATATGTGCAGAGAGCCAGAATTTGGCTCTAAAATATGGCTTAGGTATCGGATTTGGGATGTTTAGGATAATTTGAAAACTGCAGGGGGGTTTGGGCAAAATGTGACCCACCGCCGCTTTCAGTAATTGGCATATTTTCGGTATAAAAAGTCGGAATTTCCAACTGCGAAAACATGCAGAGAGCCAGAATTTGGCTCCAAAACAAGGCTCAGGTATCGGATTTGGGATGTTTGGGATATTTTGAAAATTGCAGGGGGGTTTGGGCAAAATGTGACTCACCGCCGCTTTCAGTAATTGGCATATTTTCGGTATAAAATTTGGAATTACAAACTGCAAATACGTGCAGAGAGCCAGAATTTGGCTCCAAAATATGGTTCAGGTATCGGATTTGGGATGTTTGGGATATTTTGAAAACTGCAGGGGTGTTTGGGCAAAATGTGACCCACCGCCGCTTTCAGTAATTGTATATTTTCAGTATAAAAAGTCGGAATTTCAAACTGCAAATACGTGCAGAGAGCCAGAATTTGGCTCCAAAATATGGCTCAGGTATCGGATTTGGGATGTTTGGGATATTTTTACAACAGCAGGGGGGTTTGGGCAAAATGTGACCCACCGCTGCTTTCAGTAATTGACATATTTTTGGTATAAATAGCCGGAATTTCATTTGCGAATACGTGCAGGGAGCCAGAATTTGGCTCTAAAATATGGCTCCGGTAACGGATTTCGGATGTTTGGGATATTTTCAAAACTGCAGGGGGGTTTGGGCAAAATGTGACCCACCGCTGCTTTCAGTAATTGGCATATTTTCGGTATAAAAAGTCGGAATTTCAAACTGCGAATACGTGCAGAGAGCCAGAATTTGGCTCTAAAATATGGCTCAGGAATCGGATTTGGGATGTTTGGGTTATTTTGAAAACTGCAGGGGGGTTTGGGCAAAATGTGACCCTCCGCCGCTTTCAGTAATTGGCATATTTTCGGTATAAAAAGTCGGAATTTCAAACTGCGAATACGTGCAGAGAGCCAGAATTTGGCTCCAAAATAAGGCTCAGGTATCGGATTTGGGATGTTTGGGATATTTTAAAAACTGCAGGGGGGTTTGGGCAAAATGCGACCCACCGCCGCTTTCAGTAATTGGCTTATTTTCGGTATAAAAAGTCGGAATTTCAAACTGCGAACACGTGCAGCGAGCCAGAATTTTACTCCAAAATATGTCTCAAGTATCGGATTTAGGATGTTTGGGATATTTTGAAAACTGCAGGGGGTGTTTGGGCAAAATTTGACCCACCGCCGCTTTCAGTAATTGGTATATTTTCAGTATAAAAATTCGGAATTTCAAACTGCAAATACGTGCAGAGAGCCAGAATTTGGCTCCAAAATATGGCTTAGGTATCGGATTTGGGATGTTTGGGATATTTTTAAAACTGCAGGGGGGTTTGGGCAAAATGTGACCCACCGCCGCTTTCAGTAATTGGCATATTTTCGGTATAAAAAGTCGGAATTTCAAACTGCGAATTCATGCAGAGAGCCAGAATTTGGCCCCAAAATAAGGCTCAGGTATCGGATTTGGGATGTTTGGGATATTTTAAAAACTGCAGGGGGGGTTTCGGCAAAATGTGACCCACCGCCGCTTTCAGTAATTGGCATATTTTCGGTATAAAAAGCCGGAATTTCAAACTGCAAATATGTGCAGAGAGCCAGAATTTGTCTCTAAAATATGGCTCAGGTATCGGATTTGGGATGTTTGGGATATTTTGAAAATTGCAGGGGGGTTTGTGCAAAATGTGGCTCACCGACTCTCTCAGTAATTGGCATATTTTCGGTATAAAAAATCGGAATTTCCAACTGCGAAAACATACAGAGAGCCAGAATTTGGCTCCAAAACATGGCTCAGGTATCGGATTTGGGATGTTTGGGATATTTTGTAAATTGCAGGGGGGTTTGGGCAAAATGTGACTCACCGCCGCTTTCAGTAATTGGCATATTTTCGGTATAAAATTTGGAATTTCAAACTGCAAATACGTGCAGAGAGCCAGAATTTGGATCCAAAATATGGTTCAGGTATCGGATTGGGGATGTTTGGGATATTTTGAAAACTGCAGGGGGGTTTTGGGCAAAATGTGACCCACCGCCGCTTTCAGTAATTGTATATTTTCAGTATAAAAAGTCGGAATTTCAAACTGCAAATACGTGCAGAGAGCCAGAATTTGGCTCCAAAATATGGCTCAGGTATCGGATTTGGGATGTTTGGGATATTTTTACAACAGCAGGGGGGTTTGGGCAAAATGTGACCCACCGCTGCTTTCAGTAATTGACATATTTTAGGTATAAATAGCCGGAATTTCATTTGCGAATACGTGCAGGGAGCCAGAATTTGGCTCTAAAATATGGCTCCGGTATCGGATTTCATATGTTTGGGATATTTTGAAAACTGCAGGGGGGTTTGGGCAAAATGTGACCCACCGCTGCTTTCAGTAATTGGCATATTTTCGGTATAAAATGTCGGAATTTCAAACTGCGAATACGTGCAGAGAGCCAGAATTTGGCTCTAAAATATGGTTCAGGATTCGGATTTGGGATGTTTGGGTTATTTTGAAAACTGCAGGGGGGTTTGGGCAAAATGTGACCCACCGCCGCTTTCAGTAATTGGCATATTTTCAGTATAAAAATTCGGAAATTCAAACCGCAAATACGTGCAGAGAGCCAGAATTTGGCTCCAAAATATGGCTTAGGTATCGGATTTGGGATGTTTGGGATATTTTTAAAACTGCAGGGGGGTTTGGGCAAAATGTGACCCACCGCCGCTTTCAGTAATTGGCATATTTTCGGTATAAAAAGTCGGAATTTCAAACTGCGAATTCATGCAGAGAGCCAGAATTTGGCCCCAAAATAAGGCTCAGGTATCGGATTTGGGATGTTTGGGATATTTTAAAAACTGCAGGGGGGGTTTCGGCAAAATGTGACCCACCGCCGCTTTCAGTAATTGGCATATTTTCGGTATAAAAAGCCGGAATTTCAAACTGCAAATATGTGCAGAGAGCCAGAATTTGTCTCTAAAATATGGCTCAGGTATCGGATTTGGGATGTTTGGGATATTTTGAAAATTGCAGGGGGGTTTGTGCAAAATGTGGCTCACCGACTCTCTCAGTAATTGGCATATTTTCGGTATAAAAAATCGGAATTTCCAACTGCGAAAACATACAGAGAGCCAGAATTTGGCTCCAAAACATGGCTCAGGTATCGGATTTGGGATGTTTGGGATATTTTGTAAATTGCAGGGGGGTTTGGGCAAAATGTGACTCACCGCCGCTTTCAGTAATTGGCATATTTTCGGTATAAAATTTGGAATTTCAAACTGCAAATACGTGCAGAGAGCCAGAATTTGGATCCAAAATATGGTTCAGGTATCGGATTGGGGATGTTTGGGATATTTTGAAAACTGCAGGGGGGTTTTGGGCAAAATGTGACCCACCGCCGCTTTCAGTAATTGTATATTTTCAGTATAAAAAGTCGGAATTTCAAACTGCAAATACGTGCAGAGAGCCAGAATTTGGCTCCAAAATATGGCTCAGGTATCGGATTTGGGATGTTTGGGATATTTTTACAACAGCAGGGGGGTTTGGGCAAAATGTGACCCACCGCTGCTTTCAGTAATTGACATATTTTAGGTATAAATAGCCGGAATTTCATTTGCGAATACGTGCAGGGAGCCAGAATTTGGCTCTAAAATATGGCTCCGGTATCGGATTTCATATGTTTGGGATATTTTGAAAACTGCAGGGGGGTTTGGGCAAAATGTGACCCACCGCTGCTTTCAGTAATTGGCATATTTTCGGTATAAAATGTCGGAATTTCAAACTGCGAATACGTGCAGAGAGCCAGAATTTGGCTCTAAAATATGGTTCAGGATTCGGATTTGGGATGTTTGGGTTATTTTGAAAACTGCAGGGGGGTTTGGGCAAAATGTGACCCACCGCCGCTTTCAGTAATTGGCATATTTTCAGTATAAAAATTCGGAAATTCAAACCGCAAATACGTGCAGAGAGCCAGAATTTGGCTCCAAAATATGGCTAAGGTATCGAATTAGGGATGTTTGGGATATTTCTTAAACTGCAGGGGGGTTTGGGCAAAATGTGACCCACCGCCGCTTTCAGTAATTGGCATATTTTCGGTATAAAAAGCCGGAATTTCAAACTGCGAATACGTGCAGAGAACCAGAATTTGGCTCTAAAATATGGCTCAGGTATCGGATTTGGGATGTTTGGGATTTTTGAAAACTGCAGGGGGGTTTGGGCAAAATGTGACCCACCGCCGCTTTCAGTTATTGGCATATTTTCGGTATAAGAAGTCGGAATTTCAAACTGCGAATACGTGCAGAGAGCCAGAATTTGGCTCCAAAATAAGGCTCAGGTATTGGATTTGGGATGTTTGGGATATTTTAAAAACTGCAGGGGGTTTGGGCAAAATGCGACCCACCGCCGCTTTCAGTAATTGGTATATTTTCAGTATAAATTTCGGAATTTCAAACTGCAAATACGGGCAGAGAGCCAGAATTTGGCTAAAAAATATGGCTCAGGTATCGGATTTGGGATGTTTGGGATATTTTTAAAACAGCAGGGGGGTTTGGGCAAAATGTGACCCACCGCCGCTCTCAGTAATTGACATATTTTCGGTATAAATAGCCGGAATTTGAACTGCGAATACGTGCAGGGAGCCAGAATTTTGCTCCAAAATATTGCTCGGGTATCGGATTTGGGATGTTTGGGATATTTTGAAAACTGCAGGGGGGTTTGGGCAAAATGTGACCCACCGCTGCTTTCAGTAATTGGCATATTTTCGGTTTAAAAAGCCGGAATTTCAAACTGCGAATACGTGCAGAGAGCCAGATTTTGGCTCTAAAATATGGCTCAGGTATCGGATTTGGGATGTTTGGGATATTTTAAAAACTGCAAGGGGGTTTGGGCAAAATGTGACCCACCGCCGCTTTCAATAATTGGTATATTTTCAGTATAAAATCTCGGAATTTCAAACTGCAAATAGGTGCAGAGAGCCAGAATTTTCCTCTAAAATATGGCTCAGGAATCGGATTTGGAATGTTTTGGATATTTTGAAAACTGCAGGGGGGTTTGGGCAAAATGTGACCCACCGCAGCTTTCAGTAATTGGCTTATTTTCGGTATAAAAAGTCGGAATTTCAAACTGCGAACACGTGCAGCGAGCCAGAATTTTACTCCAAAATATGTCTCAAGTATCGGATTTAGGATGTTTGGGATATTTTGAAAACTGCAGGGGGGGTTTGGGCAAAATTTGCCCCACCGCCGCTTTCAGTAATTGGCATATTTTCGGTATAAAAAGTCGGAATTTCAAACTGCGAATTCGTGCAGAGAGGCAGAATTTGGCTCCAAAATAAGGCTCAGGTATCGGATTTGGGATGTTTGGGATATTTTAAAAACTGCAGGGGGGGTTTGGGCAAAATGTGACCCACCGCCGCTTTCAGTAATTGGCATATTTTCGGTATAAAAAGCCGGAATTTCAAACTGCGAATACGTGCAGAGAGCCAGAATTTGGCTCTAAAATATGGCTCAGGTATCGGATTTAGGATGTTTGGGATATTTTGAAAACTGCAGGGGGGTTTAGGCATATTGTGACTCACCGCCGCTTTCAGTAATTGGCATATTTTCGGTATAAAAAGTCGGAATTTCAAACTGCACATACGTGCAGAGAGCCAGAATTTGGCTCCAAAATATGGTTCAGGTATCGGATTTGGGATGTTTGGGATATTTTGAAAACTGCAGGGGGGTTTGGGCAAAATGTGACCCACCACCGCTTTCAGTAATTGTATATTTTCAGTATAAAAAGTCGGAATTTCAAACTGCAAATACGTGCAGAGAGCCAAAATTTGGCTCCAAAATATGGCTCAGGTATCGGATTTGGGATGTTTGGGATATTTTTACAACAGCAGGGGGGTTTGGGCAAAATGTGACCCACCGCTGCTTTCAGTAATTGACATATTTTAGGTATAAATAGCCGGAATTTCATTTGCGAATACGTGCAGAGAGCCAGATTTTGGCTCTAAAATATGGCTCAGGTATCGGATTTGGGTTGTTTGGGATATTTTAAAAACTGCAAGGGGGTTTGGGCAAAATGTGACCCACCGACTCTCTCAGTAATTGGCATATTTTCGGTACAAAAAGTCGGAATTTCAAACTGCGAATACGTGCAGAGAGCCAGATTTTGGCTCTAAAATATGGCTCAGGTATCGGATTTGGGTTGTTTGGGATATTTTAAAAACTGCAAGGGGGTTTGGGCAAAATGTGACCCACCGACTCTCTCAGTAATTGGCATATTTTCGGTATAAAAAATCGGAATTTCCAACTGCGAAAACATGCAGAGAGCCAGAATTTCGCTCCAAGATATTGCTCATGTATCGGATTTGGGATGTTTGGGATATTTTGAAAATTGCAGGGGGGTTTGGGCAAAATGTGACCCACCGCCGCTTTCAATAATTGGTATATTTTCAGTATAAAATCTCGGAATTTCAAACTGCAAATACGTGCAGAGAGCCAGAATTTTCCTCTAAAATATGGCTCAGGAATCGGATTTGGAATGTTTTGGATATTTTGAAAACTGCAGGGGGGTTTGGGCAAAATGTGACCCACCGCAGCTTTCAGTAATTGGCTTATTGTCGGTATAAAAAGTCGGAATTTCAAACTGCGAACACGTGCAGCGAGCCAGAATTTTACTCCAAAATATGTCTCAAGTATCGGATTTAGGATGTTTGGGATATTTTGAAAACTGCAGGGGGGGTTTGGGCAAAATGTGACCCACAGCCGCTTTCAGTAATTGGCATATTTTTGGTATAAAAAGCCGGAATTTCAAACTGCAAATATGTGCAGAGAGCCAGAATTTGGCTCTAAAATATGGCTTAGGTATCGGATTTGGGATGTTTAGGATATTTTGAAAACTGCAGGGGGGTTTGGGCAAAATTTGACCCACCGCCGCTTTCAGTAATTGGCATATTTTCGGTATAAAAAGCCGGAATTTTAAACTGCGAATACGTGCAGAGAGCCAGAATTTTGCTCTAAAATATGGCTCAGGTATCGGATTTGGGATGTTTGGGATATTTTGAAAATTGCAGGGGGGTTTGGGCAAAATGTGACTCAACGCCGCTTTCAGTAATTGGCATATTTTCGGTATAAAACTTGGAATTTCAAACTGCAAATACGTGCAGAGAGCCAGAATTTGGCTCCAAAATATGGTTCAGGTATCGGATTTGGGATGTTTGGGATATTTTGAAAACTGCAGGGGGGTTTGGGCAAAATGTGACCCACCGCCGCTTTCAGTAATTGTATATTTTCAGTATAAAAAGTCAGAATTTCAAACTGCAAATACGTGCAGAGAGCCAGAATTTGGCTCCAAAATATGGCTCAGGTATCGGATTTGGGATGTTTGGGAGATTTTTACAACAGCAGGGGGGTTTGGGCAAAATGTGACCCACCGCTGCTTTCAGTAATTGACATATTTTAGGTATAAATAGCCGGAATTTCATTTGCGAATACGTGCAGGGAGCCAGAATTTGGCTCTAAAATATGGCTCCGGTATCGGATTTCGGATGTTTGGGATATTTTGAAAACTGCAGGGGGGTTTGGGCAAAATGTGACCCACCGCTGCTTTCAGTAATTGGCATATTTTCGGTATAAAAAGTCGGAATTTCAAACTGCGAATACGTGCAGAGAGCCAGAATTTGGCTCTAAAATATGGCTCAGGAATCGGATTTGGGATGTTTGGGTTATTTTGAAAACTGCAGGGGGGTTTGGGCAAAATGTGACCCACCGCCGCTTTCAGTAATTGGCATATTTTCGGTATAAAAAGTCGGAATTTCAAACTGCGAATACGTGCAGAGAGCCAGAATTTGGCTCCAAAACAAGGCTCAGGTATCGGATTTGGGATGTTTGGGATATTTTAAAAACTGCAGGGGGGTTTGGGCAAAATGCGACCCACCGCCGCTTTCAGTAATTGGTATATTTTCAGTATAAATTTCGGAATTTCAAACTGCAAATACGTGCAGAGAGCCAGAATTTGGCTAAAAAATATGGATCAGGTATCGGATTTGGGATGTTTGGGATATTTTAAAAACTGCAGGGGGGTTTGGGCAAAATGCGACCCACCGCCGCTTTCAGTAATTGGCTTATTTTCGGTATAAAAAGTCGGAATTTCAAACTGCGAACACGTGCAGCGAGCCAGAATTTTACTCCAAAATATGTCTCAAATATCGGATTAAGGATGTTTGGGATATTTTGAAAACTGCAGGGGGTGTTTGGGCAAAATTTGACCCACCGCCGCTTTCAGTAATTGGTATATTTTCAGTATAAAAATTCGGAATTTCAAACTGCAAATACGTGCAGAGAGCCAGAATTTGGCTCCAAAATATGGCTTAGGTATCGGATTTGGGATGTTTGGGATATTTTTAAAACTGCAGGGGGGTTTGGTCAAAATGTGACCCACCGCCGCTTTCAATAATTGGCATATTTTCGGTATAAAAAGTCGGAATTTCAAACTGCGAATTCATGCAGAGAGCCAGAATTTGGCTCCTAAATAAGGCTCAGGTATCGGATTTGGGATGTTTGGGATATTTTGAAAACTGCAGGGGGGGGTTTCGGCAAAATGTGACCCACCGCCGCTTTCAAATATGAAATATTTCAAATATGAAAATTGGCATATTTTCGGTATAAAAAGCCGGAATTTCAAACTGCAAATATGTGCAGAGAGCCAGAATTTGGCTCTAAAATATGGCTCAGGTATCGGATTTGGGATGTTTGGGATATTTTGAAAATTGCAGGGGGGTTTGTGCAAAATGTGGCTCACCGACTCTCTCAGTAATTGGCATATTTTCGGTATAAAAAGTCGGAATTTCCAACTGCGAAAACATACAGAGAGCCAGAATTTGGCTCCAAAACATGGCTCAGGTATCGGATTTGGGATGTTTGGGATATTTTGAAAATTGCAGAGGGGTATGGGCAAAATGTGACTCACCGCCGCTTTCAGTAATTGGCATATTTTCGGTATAAAATTTGGAATTTCAAACTGCAAATACGTGCAGAGAGCCAGAATTTGGCTCCAAAATATGGTTCAGGTATCGGATTTGGGATGTTTGGGATATTTTGAAAACTGCAGGGGGGTTTGGGCAAAATGTGACCCACCGCCGCTTTCAGTAATTGTATATTTTCAGTATAAAAAGTCGGAATTTCAAACTGCAAATACGTGCAGAGAGCCAGAATTTGGCTCCAAAATATGGCTCAGGTATCGGATTTGGGATGTTTGGGATATTTTTACAACAGCAGGGGGGTTTGGGCAAAATGTGACCCACCGCTGCTTTCAGTAATTGACATATTTTAGGTATAAATAGCCGGAATTTCATTTGCGAATACGTGCAGAGAGCCAGATTTTGGCTCTAAAATATGGCTCAGGTATCGGATTTGGGTTGTTTGGGATATTTTAAAAACTGCAAGGGGGTTTGGGCAAAATGTGACCCACCGGCTCTCTCAGTAATTGGCATATTTTCGGTATAAAAAGTCGGAATTTCAAACTGCGAATACGTGCAGAGAGCCAGATTTTGGCTCTAAAATATGGCTCAGGTATCGGATTTGGGTTGTTTGGGATATTTTAAAAACTGCAAGGGGGTTTGGGCAAAATGTGACCCACCGACTCTCTCAGTAATTGGCATATTTTCGGTATAAAAAATCGGAATTTCCAACTGCGAAAACATGCAGAGAGCCAGAATTTCGCTCCAAGATATTGCTCATGTATCGGATTTGGGATGTTTGGGATATTTTGAAAATTGCAGGGGGGTTTGGGCAAAATGTGACCCACCGCCGCTTTCAATAATTGGTATATTTTCAGTATAAAATCTCGGAATTTCAAACTGCAAATACGTGCAGAGAGCCAGAATTTTCCTCTAAAATATGGCTCAGGAATCGGATTTGGAATGTTTTGGATATTTTGAAAACTGCAGGGGGGTTTGGGCAAAATGTGACCCACCGCAGCTTTCAGTAATTGGCTTATTGTCGGTATAAAAAGTCGGAATTTCAAACTGCGAACACGTGCAGCGAGCCAGAATTTTACTCCAAAATATGTCTCACGTATCGGATTTAGGATGTTTGGGATATTTTGAAAACTGCAGGGGGGGTTTGGGCAAAATTTGACCCACCGCTGCTTTCAGTAATTGGCATATTTTCGGTATAAAAAGTCGGAATTTCAAACTGCGAATTCGTGCAGAGAGCCAGAATTTGGCTCCAAAATGAGGCTCAGGTATCGGATTTGGGATGTTTGGGATATTTTAAAAACTGCAGGGGGGGGGGGGCAAAATGTGACCCACCGCCGCTTTCAGTAATTGGCATATTTTCGGTATAAAAAGCCGGAATTTCAAACTGCGAATACGTGCAGAGAGCCAGAATTTGGCTCTAAAATATGGCTCAGGTATCGGATTTAGGATGTTTGGGATATTTTGAAAACTGCAGGGGGGTTTAGGCATAATGTGACTCACCGCCGCTTTCAGTAATTGGCATATTTTCGGTATAAATATTCGGAATTTCAAACTGCAAATGCGTGCAGAGAGCCAGAATTTGGCTCCAAAATATGGTTCAGGTATCGGATTTGGAATGTTTGGGATATTTTGAAAACTGCAGGGGGGTTTGGGCAAAATGCGACCCACTGCCGCTTTCAGTAATTGGTATATTTTCAGTATAAATAGTCGGAATTTCAAACTGCAAATACGTGCAGAGAGCCAGAATTTGGCTCTAAAATATGGCTCAGGTATCGGATTTAGGATGTTTGGGATATTTTGAAAACTGCAGGGGGGTTTAGGCATAATGTGACTCACCGCCGCTTTCAGTAATTGGCATATTTTCGGTATAAATAGTCGGAATTTCAAACTGCAAATACGTGCAGAGAGCCAGAATTTGGCTCCAAAATATGGCTCAGGTATCAGATTTGGGATGTTTGGGATATTTTTTAAAACAGCAGGGGGGTTTGGGCAAAATGTGACCCACCGTCGCTTTCAGTAATTGGCATATTTCGGTATAAAATTTGGAATTTCAAACTGCAAATACGTGCAGAGAGCCAGAATTTGGCTCCAAAAGATGGTTCAGGTATCGGATTTGGGATGTTTGGGATATTTTTACAACAGCAGGGGGGTTTGGGCAAAATGTGACCCACCGCTGCTTTCAGTAATTGACATATTTTAGGTATAAATAGCCGGAATTTCATTTGCGAATACGTGCAGGGAGCCAGAATTTGGCTCTAAAATATGGCTCCGGTATCGGATTTCGGATGTTTGGGATATTTTGAAAACTGCAGGGGGGTTTGGGCAAAATGTGACCCACCGCCGCTTTCAGTAATTGGCATATTTTCAGTATAAATTGCCAGAATTTCAACTGCGAATACGTGCAGGGAGCCAGAATTTGGCTCTAAAATATGGCTCGGGTATCGGATTTGGGTTGTTTGGGATATTTTGAAAACTGCAGGGGGGTTTGGGCAAAATGTGACCCACCGCCGCTTTCAGTAATTGGCATATTTTAGGTATAAAAAGCCGGAATTTCAAACTGCGAATACGTGCAGAGAGCCAGATTTTGGCTCTAAAATATGGCTCAGGTATCGGATTTGGGATGTTTGGGATATTTTAAAAACTGCAAGGGGGTTTGAGCAAAATGTGACCCACCGACGCTTTCAATAATTGGTATATTTTCAGTATAAAATTTCGGAATTTCAAACTGCAAATACGTGCAGAGAGCCAGAATTTGGCTCCAAAATATGGCTCAGGTATCGGATTTGGGATGTTGGGGATATTTTGAAAACTGCAGGGGGGTTTGGGCAAAATGTGACCCACCGCCGCTTTCAGTAATTGGCATATTATCGGTATAAAAAGCCGGAATTTCAAACTGCGAATACGTGCAGAGAGCCAGAATTTACCTCTAAAATATGGCTCAAGTATCGGATTTGGAATGTTTGGGATATTTTGAAAACTGCAGGGGGGTTTGGGCAAAATGTGACCCACCGCAGCTTTCAGTAATTGGCATATTTTCAGTATAAAAAGTCGGAATTTCAAACTGCAATTACGTGCAGAGAGCCAGAATTTGGCTCCAAAATACTGCTCATGTATCGGATTTGGGATGTTTGGGATATTTTGAAAACTGCAGGAGGGTTTGGGCAAAATGTGACCCACCGCCGCTTTCAGTAATTGACATATTTTCGGTATAAAAACTCGGAATTTCAAACTGCGAATACGTGCAGAAAGCCAGAATTTGGCTCTAAAATATGGCTCAATTATAGGATTTGTGATGTTTGGGATATTTTGAAAACTGCAGGGGGGTTTGGGCATAATGTGACCCACCGCCGCTTTCAGTAATTCGCATATTTTCGGTATAAAAAGCCGGAATTTCCAACTGCGAATACGTGCACAGAGCCAGAATTTGGCTCTAAAATATGGCTCAGGTATCTTATTTGGGATGTTTGGGATATTTTGAAAACTGCAGGGGTGTTTGGGCAAAATGTGACCCACCGCCGCGTTCAGTAATTGGTATATTTCCGGTATAAAAAGTCGGAATTCCTAACTGCAAATACGTGCAGAGAGCCAGAATTTGGCTCCAAAATATGGCTCAGGTATCGGATTTGGGATGTTTGGGATATTTTGAAAACTGCAGGGGGGTTTGGGCAAAATGTGACCCACCGCCGCTTTCAGTAATTGGCATATTTTTGGTATAAAAAGCCGGAATTTCAAACTACAAATATGTGCAGAAAGCCAGAATTTGGCTCTAAAATATGGCTTAGGTATCGGATTTGGGATGTTTAGGATATTTTGAAAACTGCAGGGGGGTTTGGGCAAAATGTGACCCACCGCCGCTTTCAGTAATTGGCATATTTTCGGTATAAAAAGCCGGAATTTCAAACTGCGAATACGTGCAGAGAACCAGAATTTTGCTCTAATATATGGCTCAGGTATCGGATTTGGGATGTTTGGGATATTTTGAAAATTGCAGGGGGGTTTGTGCAAAATGTGACTCACCGACTCTATTAGTAATTGGCATATTTTCGGTATAAAAAGTCGGAATTTCCAACTGCGAAAATATGCAGAGAGCCAGAATTTGGCTCCAAAACAAGGCTCAGGTATCGGATTTGGGATGTTTGGGATAGTTTGAAAATTGCAGGGGGGTTTGGGCAAAATGTGACTCACCGCCGCTTTCAGTAATTGGCATATTTTCGGTATAAAATTTGGAATTTCAAACTGCAAATACGTGCAGAGAGCCAGAATTTGGCTCCAAAATATGGTTCAGGTATCGGATTTGGGATGTTTGGGATATTTTTACAACAGCAGGGGGGTTTGGGCAAAATGTGACCCACCGCTGTTTTCAGTAATTGACATATTTTAGGTATAAATAGCCGGAATTTCATTTGCGAATACGTGCAGGGAGCCAGAATTTGGCTCTAAAATATGGCTCCGGTATCGGATTTCGGATGTTTGGGATATTTTGAAAACTGCAGGGGGGTTTGGGCAAAATGTGACCCACCGCTGCTTTCAGTAATTGGCATATTTTCGGTATAAAAAGTCGGAATTTCAAACTGCGAATACGTGCAGAGAGCCAGAATTTGGCTCTAAAATATGGCTCAGGAATCGGATTTGGGATGTTTGGGTTATTTTGAAAACTGCAGGGGGGTTTGGGCAAAATGTGACCCACCGCCGCTTTCAGTAATTGGCATATTTTCGGTATAAAAAGTCGGAATTTCAAACTGCGAATACGTGCAGAGAGCCAGAATTTGGCTCCAAAATAAGGCTCAGGTATCGGATTTGGGATGTTTGGGATATTTTAAAAACTGCAGGGGGGTTTGGGCAAAATGCGACCCACTGCCGCTTTCAGTAATTGGTATATTTTCAGTATAAATTTCGGAATTTCAAACTGCAAATACGTGCAGAGAGCCAGAATTTGGCTAAAAAATATGGCTCAGGTATCGGATTTCGGATGTTTGGGATATTTTAAAAACTGCAGGGGGGTTTGGGCAAAATGCGACCCACCGCCGCTTTCAGTAATTGGCTTATTTTCGGTATAAAAAGTCGGAATTTCAAACTGCGAACACGTGCAGCGAGCCAGAATTTTACTCCAAAATATGTCTCAAGTATCGGATTTAGGATGTTTGGGATATTTTAAAAACTGCAGGGGGTGTTTAGGCAAAATTTGACCCACCGCTGCTTTCAGTATTTGGTATATTTTCAGTATAAAAATTCGGGATTTCAAACTGCAAATACGTGCAGAGAGCCAGAATTTGGCTCCAAAATATGGCTTAGGTATCGGATTTGGGATGTTTGGGATATTTTTAAAACTGCAGGGGGGTTTGGGCAAAATGTGACCCACCGCCGCTTTCAGTAATTGGCATATTTTTGGTATAAAAAGTCGGAATTTCAAACTGCGAATTCATGCAGAGAGCCAGAATTTGGCTCCAAAATAAGGCTCAGGTATCGGATTTGGGATGTTTGGGATATTTTAAAAACTGCAGGGGGGGTTTCGGCAAAATGTGACCCACCGCCGCTTTCAGTAATTGGCATATTTTCGGTATAAAAAGCCGGAATTTCAAACTGCAAATACGTGCAGAGAGCCAGAATTTGGCTCCAAAATATGGCTCAGGTATCGGATTTGGGATGTTTGGGATATTTTTACAACAGCAGGGGGGTTTGGGCAAAATGTGACCCACCGCTGCTTTCAGTAATTGACATATTTTAGGTATAAATAGCCGGAATTTCATTTGCGAATACGTGCAGGGAGCCAGAATTTGGCTCTAAAATATGGCTCCGGTATCGGATTTCGGATGTTTGGGATATTTTGAAAACTGCAGGGGGGTTTGGGCAAAATGTGACCCACCGCTGCTTTCAGTAATTGGCATATTTTCGGTATAAAAATTCGGAATTTCAAACTGCGAATACGTGCAGAGAGCCAGAATTTGGCTCTAAAATATGGCTCAGGATTCTGATTTGGGATGTTTGGGTTATTTTGAAAACTGCAGGGGGGTTTGGGCATAATGTGACTCACCGCCGCTTTCAGTAATTGGCATATTTTCGGTATAAAAAGTCGGAATTTCAAACTGCAAATTCGTGCAGAGAGCCAGAATTTGGCTCCAAAATATGGCTAAGGTATCGGATTAGGGATGTTTGGGATATTTTTTTAACTGCAGGGGGATTTGGGCAAAATGTGACCCACCGCCGCTTTCAGTAATTGGCATATTTTCGGTATAAAAAGCCGGAATTTCAAACTGCGAATACGTGCAGAGAACCAGAATTTGGCTAAAAAATAAGGCTCAGGTATCGGATTTGGGATGTTTGGGATATTTTTAAAACAGCAGGGGGGTTTGGGCAAAATGTGACCCACCGCCGCTCTCAGTAATTGACATATTTTCGGTATAAATAGCCGGAATTTGAACTGCGAATACGTGCAGGGAGCCTGAATTTGGCTCCAAAATATTGCTCGGGTATCGGATTTGGGATGTTTGGGATATTTTGAAAACTGCAGGGGGGTTTGGGCAAAATGTGACCCACCGCAGCTTTCAGTAATTGGCTTATTTTCGGTATAAAAAGTCGGAATTTCAAACTGCGAACACGTGCAGCGAGCCAGAATTTTACTCCAAAATATGTCTCAAGTATCGGATTTAGGATGTTTGGGATATTTTGAAAACTGCAGGGGGGGTTTGGGCAAAATTTGACCCACCGCCGCTTTCAGTAATTGGCATATTTTCGGTATAAAAAGTCGGAATTTCAAACTGCGAATTCGAGCAGAGAGCCAGAATTTGGCTCCAAAATAAGGTTCAGGTATCGGATTTGGGATGTTTGGGATATTTTAAAAACTGCAGGGGGGGTTTGGGCAAAATGTGACCCACCGCCGCTTTCAGTAATTGGCATATTTTCGGTATAAAAAGCCGGAATTTCAAACTGCGAATACGTGCAGAGAGGCAGAATGTGGCTCTAAAATATGGCTCAGGTATCGGATTTAGGATGTTTGGGATATTTTGAAAACTGCAGGGGGGTTTAGGCATAATGTGACTCACCGCCGCTTTCAGTAATTGGCATATTTTCGGTATAAAAAGTCGGAATTTCAAACTGCAAATACGTGCAGAGAGCCAGAATTTGGCTCCAAAATATGGTTCAGGTATCGGATTTGCGATGTTTGGGATATTTTGAAAACTGCAGGGGGGTTTGGGCAAAATGCGACCCACTGCCGCTTTCAGTAATTGGTATATTTTCAGTATAAAAAGTCGGAATTTCAAACTGCAAATACGTGAAGAGAGCCAGAATTTGGCTCCAAAATATGGCTCAGGTATCAGATTTGGGATGTTTGGGATATTTTTTAAAACAGCAGGGGGGTTTGGGCAAAATGTGACCCACCGCCGCTTTCAGTAATTGGCATGTTTTCGGTATAAAAAGTCGGAATTTTTAACTGCGAATGGGTGCAGATAGCCAGAATTTGGCTCCAAAATAAGGCTCAGGTATCGGATTTAGGATGTTTGGGATATTTTAAAAACTGCAGGGGGGTTTGGGCAAAATGCGACCCACCGCCGCTTTCATTAATTGGTATATTTTCAGTATAAATTTCGGAATTTCAAACTGCAAATACGTGCACAGAGCCAGAATTTGGCTAAAAAATATGGCTCAGGTATCGGATTTGGGATGTTTTGGATATTTTTAAAACAGCAGGGGGGTTTCGGCAAAATGTGACCCACTGCAGCTTTCAGTAATTGACATATTTTCGGTATAAATAGCCGGAATTTGAGCTGCGAATACGCGCAGGGAGCCAGAATTTGGCTCCAAAATATGGCTCGGGTATCAGATTTGAGATGTTTGGGATATTTTGAAAACTGCAGGGGGGTTTGGGCAAAATGTGACCCACCGCCGCTTTCAGTAATTGGCATATTTTCGGTATAAGAATTCGGAATTTCAAACTGCGAATACGTGCAGAGAGCCAGAATTTGGCTCCAAAATATGGCTCAGGTATCGGATTTGGGATGTTTGGGATATTTTTAAAACTGCAGGGGGGTTTGGGCAAAATGTGACCCACCGCTGCTTTCAGTAATTGGCATATTTTCGGTTTAAAAAGCCGGAATTTCAAACTGCGAATACGTGCAGAGAGCCAGATTTTGGCTCTAAAATATGGCTCAGGTATCGGATTTGGGATGTTTGGGATATTTTGAAAACTGCAAGGGGGTTTGGGCAAAATGTGACCCACCGACTCTCTCAGTAATTGGCATATTTTCGGTATAAAAAGTCGGAATTTCCAACTGCGAAAACATGCAGAGAGCCAGAATTTGGCTCCAAAATATGGCTCATGTATCGGATTTGGGATGTTTGGGATATTTTGAAAATTGCAGGGGGGTTTGGGCAAAATGTGACCCACCGCCGCTTTCAATAATTGGTATATTTTCAGTATAAAATGTCGGAATTTCAAACAGCAAATACGTGCAGAGAGCCAGAATTTTCCTCTAAAATATGGCTCAGGAATCGGATTTGGAATGTTTGGGATATTTTTAATACTGCAGGGGGGTTTGGGCAAATTGTGACCCACCGCATCTTTCAGTAATTGTCTTATTTTCGGTATAAAAAGTCGGAATTTCAAACTGCGAACACGTGCAACGAGCCAGAATTTGGCTCCAAAATATGTCTCAAGTATCGGATTTGGGATGTTTGGGATATTTTGAAAACTGCAGGGGGGGGGGGTATGGTCAAAATTTGACCCAACTCCGCTTTCAGTAATTGGTATATTTTCAGTATAAAAATTCGGAATTTCAAACTGCAAATGCTTGCAGAGAGCCAGAATTTGGCTCCAAAATATGGCTTAGGTATCGGATTTGGGATGTTTGGGATATTTTTAAAACTGCAGGGGGGGTTGGGCAAAATGTGACCCACCGCCGCTTTCAGTAATTGGCATATTTTCGGTATAAAAAGTCGGAATTTCATACTGCGAATTCATGCAGAGAGCCAGAATTTGGCTCCAAAATAAGGGTCAGGTATCGAAATTGGGATGTTTGGGATATTTTAAAAACTGCAGGGGGGTTTGGGCAAAATGTTACCCACCGCTGCTTTAGTAATTGGCATATTTTCGGTATAAAAATTCGGAATTTCAAACTGCGAATACGTGCAGAGAGCCAGAATTTGGCTCTAAAATTTGGCTCAGGAATCGGATTTGGGATGTTTGGGTTATTTTGAAAACTGCAGGGGGGTTTGGGCAAAATATGACTCACCGCCGCTTTCGGTAATTGGCATATTTTCGGTATAAAATGTTGGAATTTCAAACTGCAAATACGTGCAGAGAGACAGAATTTGGCTCCAAAATATGGTTCAGGTATCGGATTTGGGATGTTTGGGATATTTTGAAAACTGCAGGAGGGTTTGGGCAAAGTGTAACACACCGCCTCTTTCAGTAATTGGCATATTTTCTGTATAAAAAGTCTGAATTTCCAACTGCGAATACATGCAGAGAGACAGAATTTGGCTCCAAAATATGGTTCAGGTATCGGATTTGGGATGTTTGGGATATTTTGAAAACTGCAGGGGGGTTTGGGCAAAATGCGACCCACCGCCGTTTTCAGTAATTGGCATATTTTCGGTATAAAATGCCAGAATTTCAACTGCGAATACGTGCAGGGAGCAGGAATTTGGCTCTAAAATATGGCTTGGGTATCGGATTTGGGTTGTTTGGGATATTTTGAAAACTGCAGGGGGGTTTGGGCAAAATGTGACCCACCGCCGCTTTCAGTAATTGGCATATTTTCGGTATAAAAATTCGGAATTTCAAACTGCGAATACGTGCAGAGAGCCAGAATTTGGCTCCAAAATATTTCTCAGGTATCGGAATTGGGATGTTTGGGATATTTTGAAAACTGCAGGGGGGGGGGTTTGGGCAAAATGTGACCTACCACCGCTTTCAGTAATTGGCATATTTTCGGTATAAAAAGCAGGAATTTCCAACTACGAATACGTGCAGAGAGCCAGATTTTGGCTCTAAAATATGCCTCAGGTATCGGATTTGGGATGTTTGGGATATTTTAAAAACTGCAAGGGGGTTAGGGCAAAATGTGACCCACCGACTCTCTCAGTAATTGGCATATTTTCGGTATAAAAAGTCGAAATTTCCTACTGCGAAAACATGCAGAGAGCCATAATTTGGCTCCAAAATATAGCTCAGGTATCGGATTTGGGATGTTAGGAATATTTTGAAAATTGCAGGGGGGCTTGGGCAAAATGTGACCCACCGCAGCTTTCAATAATTGGTATATTTTCAGTATAAAATTTCGGAATTTCAAACTGCAAATACGTGCAGAGAGCCAGAATTTGGGTCCAAAGTATGGCTCAGGTATCGGATTTGGGATGTTTGGGATATTTTGAAAACTGCAGGGGGGTTTGGGCAAAATGTGACCCACCGCAGCTTTCAGTAATTGGCATATTTTCAGTATAAAAAGTCGGAATTTCAAACTGCAAATACGTGCAGAGAGCCAGAATTGGGCTCCAAAATATTGCTCAGGTATCGGATTTGGGATGTTTGGGATATTTTGAAAAATGCAGGGGGGTTTGGGCAAAATGTGACCCACCGCCGCTTTCAGTAATTGACATATTTTCGGTATAAAAAGCCGGAATTTCAAATTGCGAATATGTGCAGAGAGCCAGAATTTGGCTCTAAAATATGTCTCAGTTATCGGATTTGGGATGTTTGGGATATTTTGAAAATTGCAGGGGGGTTTGGGCAAAATGTGACTCACCGACTCTCAGTAATTGGCATATTTTCGGTATAAAAAGTCGGAATTTCCAACTGCGAAAACATGCAGAGAGCGAGAATTTGGCTCCAAAACATGGCTCAGGTATCGGATTTGGGATGTTTGAGATATTTTGAAAACTGCAGGGGGGGTTTGGGCAAAATGTGACCCACCGCCGCTTTCAGTAATTGGCATATTTTCGGTATAAAAAGTCGGAATTTCAAACTGCAAATACGTGCAGAGAGACAGAATTTGGCTCCAAAATATGGTTCAGGTATCGGATTTGGGATGTTTGGGATATTTTTAAAACAGCAGGGGGGTTTGGGCAAAATGTGACCCACCGCTACTTTGAGTAATTGGCATATTTTCGGTATAAAAAGTCGGAATTTCAAACTGCAAATACGTGCAGAGAGACAGAATTTGGCTCCAAAATATGGTTCAGGTATCGGATTTGGGATGTTTGGGATATTTTGAAAACTGCAGGAGGGTTTGGGCAAAGTGTAACACACCGCCTCTTTCAGTAATTGGCATATTTTCTGTATAAAAAGTCTGAATTTCCAACTGCGAATACATGCAGAGAGCTAGAACTTGGCTTCAAAACATGGCTCAGGTATCGGATTTGGGATGTTTGGGATATTTTGAAAACTGCAGGGGGGTTTGGGCAAAATGTGACCCACCGCCGCTTTCAGTAATTGGCATATTTTCGTATAAAAAGTCGGAATTTCAAACTGCGAATACGTGCAGAGAGCCAGAATTTGGCTCCAAAATAAGGCTCAGGTATCGGATTTGGTTTGTTTGGGATATTTTAAATACTACAGGGGGGTTTGGGCAAAATGTGACCCACCGCTGCTTTCAGTAATTGGCATATTTTCGGTATAAAAAGCCGGAATTTCAAACTGCGAATACGTGCAGAGAGCCAGAATTTGGCTCAGAAATATGGCTCAGGTATCGGATTTGAGATGTTTGGGATATTTTGAAAACTGCAGGGGGGTTTGGGCATAATGTGACTCACCGCCGCTTTCAGTAATTGGCATATTTTCGGTATAAAAAGTCGGAATTTCAAACTGCAAATACGTGCAGAGAGCCAGAATTTGGCTCCAAAATATGGTTCAGGTATCGGATTTGAGATGTTTGGGATATTTTGAAAACTGCAGGGGGGTTTGGGCACAATGCGACCCACCGCTGCTTTCAGTAATTGGTATATTTTCAGTATAAAAAGTCGGAATTTCAAACTGCAAATACGTGCAGAGAGCCAGAATATGGCTCCAAAATATGGCTCAGGTATCGGATTTGGGATGTTTGGGATATTTTAAAAACTGCAGGGGGGTTTGGGCAAAGTGTGACACACCGCTGCTTTCAGTAATTGGCATAATTTAGGTATAAAAATTCGGAATTTCCAACTGCGAATACATGCAGAGAGCCAGAATTTGGCTCCAAAATATGGCTCAGGTATCGGATTTAGGATATTTGGGATATTTTGAAAACTGCAGGGGGGTTTGGGAAAATGTGACCCACCGCCGCTCTCAGTAATTGGTATATTTTCAGTATAAATTTCGGAATTTCAAACTGCAAATACGTGCAGAGAGCCAGAATTTGGCTAAAAAATATGGCTCAGGTATCGGATTTGGGATGTTTGGGATATTTTTAAAACAGCTGGGGGGTTTGGGCAAAATGTGACCCACAGCCGCTTTCAGTAATTCGCTTATTTTCGGTATATAAAGCCGGAATTTCCAACTGCGAATACGTGCAGAGAGCCAGAATTTGGCTCTAAAATATGGCTCAGGTATCATATTTGGGATGTTTGGGATATTTTGAAAACTGCAGGGGTGTTTGGGCAAAATGTGACCCAACGCCGCTTTCAGTAATTGGTATATTTCCGGTATAAAAAGTCGGAATTTCTAGCTGCAAATACGTGCAGAGAGCCAGAATTTGGCTCCAAAATATGGCTCAGGTATCGGATTTGGGATGTTTGGGATATTTTGAAAACTGCAGGGGGGTTTTGGCAAAATGTGACCCACCGCCGCTTTCAGTAATTGGCATATTTTCGGTATAAAAAGCCGGAATTTCAAACTGCCAATATGTGCAGAGAGCCAGAATTTAGCTCTAAAATATGGCTTAGGTATCAGATTCGGGATGTTTAGGATATTTTGAAAACTGCAGGGGGGTTTGGGCAAAATGTGACCCACCGCCGCTTTCAGTAACTGGCATATTTTCTGTATAAAAAGCTGGAATTTTAAACTGCGAATACGTGCATAGAGCCTGAATTTGGCTCTAAAATATGTCTCAGGTATCGGATTTGGGATGTTTGGGATATTTTGAAAATTGCAGGGGGGTTTGGGCAAAATGTGACTCACCGACTCTCTCAGTAATTGGCATATTTTCGGTATAAAAATTCGGAATTTCCAACTGCGAAAACATGCAGAGAGCGAGAATTTGGCTCCAAAACATGGCTCAGGTATCGGATTTGGGATGTTTGGGATATTTTGAAAACTGCAGGGGGGTTTGGGCAAAATGTGACCCACCGCCGCTTTCAGTAATTGGCATATTTTCGGTATCAAAAGCCGGAATTTCAAACTGCGAATACGTGCAGAGAGACAGAATTTGGCTCTAAAATATGGCTCAGGTATCGGATTTGGGATGTTTGGGATATTTTGAAAATTGCAGGGGGGTTTGGGCAAAATGTGACTCACCGCCGCTTTCAGTAATTGGCATATTTTCGGTATAAAATTTGGAATTTCAAACTGCAAATACGTGCAGAGAGCCAGAATTTGACTCCAAAATATGGTTCAGGTATCGGATTTGGGATGTTTGGGATATTTTGAAAACTGCAGGGGGGTTTGGGCAAAATGTGACCCACCGCCGGTTTCAGTAATTGTATATTTTCAGTATAAAAAGTCGGAATTTTCAACTGCAAATACGTGCAGAGAGCCAGAATTTGGCTCCAAAATATGGCTCTGGTATCGGATTTGGGATGTTTGGGATATTTTTAAAACAGCAGGGGGGTTTGGGCAAAATGTGACCCACCGCCGCTTTAAGTAATTGACATATTTTCGGTATAAATAGCCGGAATTTCATTTGCGAGTACGTGCAGGGAGCCAGAATTTGGCTCTAAAATATGGCTCCGGTATCGGATTTGGTATGTTTGGGATATTTTGTAAACTGCAGGAGGGTTTGGGCAAAGTGTAACACACCGCCTCTTTCAGTAATTGGCATATTTTATGTATAAAAAGTCTGAATTTCCAACTGCGAATACATGCAGAGAGCTAGAACTTGGCTCTAAAACATGGCTCAGGTATCGGATTTGGGATGTTTGGGATATTTTGAAAACTGCAGGGGGGTTTGGGCAAAATGTGACCCCCCGCCGCTTTCAGTAATTGGCATATTTTCGGTATAAAAAGCCGGAATTTCAAACTGCGAATACGTGCAGAGAACCAGAATTTGGCTCTAAAATATGGCTCAGATATCGGATTTGGGATGTTTGTGATATTTTGAAAACTGCAGGGGGGTTTGGGCAAAATGTGACTCACCGCCGCTTTCAGTAATTGGCATATTTTCGGTATAAAAATTCGGAATTTCAAACTGCGAATACGTGCAGAGAGCCAGAATTTGGCTCCAAAATAAGGCTCAGGTATCGGATTTGGGTTGTTTGGGATATTTTAAATACTACAGGGGGGTTTGGGCAAAATGTGACCCACCGCTGCTTTCAGTAATTGGCATATTTTCGGTATAAAAAGCCGGAATTTCAAACTGCGAATACGTGCAGAGAGCCAGAATTTGGCTCTGAAATATGGCTCAGGTATCGGATTTGAGATGTTTGGGATATTTTGAAAACTGCAGGGGGGTTTGGGCATAATGTGAATCACCGCCGCTTTCAGTAATTGGCATATTTTCGGTATAAAAAGTCGGAATTTCAAACTGCAAATACGTGCAGAGAGCCAGAATTTGGCTCCAAAATATGGTTCAGGTATCGGATTTGAGTTTTGGGATATTTTGAAAACTGCAGGGGGGTTTGGGCAAAGTGTGACACAACGCCGCTTTCAGTAATTGGCATAATTTCGGTATAAAAATTCGGAATTTCCAACTGCGAATACATGCAGAGAGCCAGAATTTGGCTCCAAAATATGGCTCAGGTATCGGATTTGGGATGTTTGGGATATTTTAAAAACTGCAGGGGGGTTTGGGCAAAATGTGACCCACCGCCGCTTTCAGTAATTGGTATATTTTCAGTATAAATTTCGGAATTTCAAACTGCAAATACGTGCAGAGAGCCCGAATTTGACTAAAAAATATGGCTCAGGTATCGGATTTGGGATGTTTGGGATATTTTTAAAACAGCTGGGGGGTTTGGGCAAAATGTGACCCACCGCTGCTTTCAGTAATTGACATATTTTCGGTATAAATTGCCGGAATTTGAACTGCGAATACGTGAAGGGAGCCAGAATTTGGCTCCAAAATATGGCTCGGGTATCGGATTGGGGATGTTTGGGATATTTTGAAAACTGCAGGGGGGTTTGGGCAAAATGTGACCCACCGCTGCTTTCAGTAATTGGCATATTTTCGGTATAAAAATTCGGAATTTCAAACTGCGAATACGTGCAGAGAGCCAGAATTTGGCTCCAAAATATTGCTCAGGTATCGGATTTGGGATGTTTGGGATATTTTGAAAACTGCAGGGGGGTTTGGTCAAAATGTGACCCACCGCTGATTTCAGTAATTGGCATATTTTCGGTTTAAAAAGCCGGAATTTCAAACTGCGAATACGTGCAAAGAGCCAGATTTTGGCTCTAAAATATGGCTCAGGTATCGGATTTGGGATGTTTGGGATATTTTGAAAATTGCAGGGGGGTTTGGGCAAAATGTGACCCACCGCCGCTTTCAATAATAGGTATATTTTCAGTATAAAATTTCGGAATTTCAAACTGCAAATACGTGCAGAGAGATAGAATTATCCTCTAAAATATGGCTCAGGAATCGGATTTGGAATGTTTGGGATATTTTGAAAACTGCATGCGGGTTTGGGCAAAATGTGACCCACCGCAGCTTTTAGTAATTGGCATATTTTCAGTATAAAAAGTCGGAATTTCCAACTGCGAAAACATGCAGAGAGCCAGAATTTGGCTCCAAAATATGGCTCAGGTATCGGATTTGGGATGTTTGGGATATTTTGAAAATTGCAGGGGGGTTTAGGCAAAATGTGACCCACCGCCGCTTTCAATAACTGGTATATTTTCAGTATAAAATTTCGGAATTTCAAACTGCAAATACGTGCAGAGAGCCAGAATTTGGCTGCAAAATATGGCTCAGGTATCGGATTTGGGATGTTTGGGATATTTTGAAAACTGCAGGGGGGTTTGGGCAAAATGTGACCCACCGCCGCTTTCAGTAATTGGCATATTATCGGTATAAAAAGCCGGATCTTCAAACTGCGAATACGTGCAGAGAGCCAGAATTTCCCTCTAAAATATGGCTCAGGTATCGGATTTGGAATGTTTGGGATATTTTGAAAACTGCAGGGGGGTTTGGGCAAAATGTGACCCACCTCAGCTTTCAGTAATTGGCATATTTTCAGTATAAAAAGTCGGAATTTCAAACTGCAAATACGTGCAGAGAGCCAGAATTTGGCTCCAAAATATTCCTCAGGTATCGGATTTGGGATATTTGGGATATTTTGAAAACTGCAGGGGGGTTTGGGCAAAATGTGACCCACCGCCGCTTTCAGTAATTGACATATTTTCGGTATAAAAAGCCGGAATTTCAAACTGCGAATACGTGCAGAGAGAAAGAATTTGGCTCTAAAATATGGCTCAATTATAGGATTTGGGATGTTTGGGATATTTTGAAAACTGCAGGGGGGTTTGGGCAAAATGTGACCCACCGCCGCTCTCAGTAATTGGCATATTTTCGGTATAAAAAGCCGGAATTTCCAACTGCGAATACGTGCAGAGAGCCAGAATTTGGCTCTAAAATATGGCTCAGGAATCGGATTTGGGATGTTTGGGATATTTTGAAAATTGCAGGGGGTTTGGGCAAAATGTGACTCAACGACTCTCTCAGTAATTGGCATATTTTCGGTATAAAAAGTCGGAATTTCCAACTGCGAAATCATGCAGAGAGCCAGAATTTGGCTTCAAAACATGGCTCAGGTATCGGATTTGGGATGTTTGGGATATTTTGAAAATTGCAGGGGGGTTTGGGCAAAATGTGACCCACCGCCGCTTTCAATAATTGGTATATTTTCAGTATAAAATGTCGGAATTTCAAACTGCAAATACGTGCAGAGAGCCAGAATTTTCCTCTAAAATATGGCTCAGGAATCGGATTTGGAATGTTTGGGATATTTTGAAAACTTCAGGCGGGTTTGGGCAAAATGTGACCCACCGCAGCTTTCAGTAATTGGCATATTTTCAGAATAAAAAGTCGGAATTTCCAACTGCGAAAACATGCAGAGAGCCAGAATTTGGCTCCAAAATATGGCTCAGGTATCGGATTTGGGATGTTTGGGATATTTTGAAAATTGCAGGGGGGTTTGGGCCAAATGTGACCCACCGCCGCTTTCAATAATTGGTATATTTTCAGTATAAAATTTCGGAATTTCAAACTGCAAATACGTGCAGAGAGCCAGAATTTGGCTGCAAAATATGGCTCAGGTATCGGATTTGGGATGTTTGGGATATTTGGAAAACTGCAGGGGGGTTTGGGCAAAAGGTGACCCACCGCAGCTTTCAGTAATTGGTATATTTTCAGTATAAAAAGTCGGAATTTCAAACTGCAAATACGTGCAGAGAGCCAGAATTTGGCTCCAAAATATTGCTCAGGTATCGGATTTGGGATGTTTGGGATATTTTGAAAACTGCAGGGGGGTTTGGGCAAAATGTGACCCACCGCCGCTTTCAGTAATTGACATATTTTCGGTATAAAAAGACGGAATTTCAAACTGCGAATACGTGCAGAGAGCCAGAATTTGGCTCTAAAATATGGCTCAATTATAGGATTTGGGATGTTTGGGATATTTTGAAAACTGCAGGGGGGTTTGGGCAAAATGTGACCCACCGCCGCTCTCAGTAATTCGCATATTTTCGGTATAAAAAGCCGGAATTTCCAACTGCGAATACGTGCAGAGAGCCAGAATTTGGCTCTAAAATATGGCTCAGGTATCTTATTTGGGATGTTTGGGATATTTTGAAAACTGCAGGAATTTTTGGGCAAAATGTGACCCACCGCCGCTTTCAGTAATTGGTATATTTCCGGTATAAAAAGTCGGAATTTCTAACTGTAAATACGTGCAGAGAGCCAGAATTTGGCTCTAAAATATGGCTCAATTATAGGATTTGGGATGTTTGGGATATTTTGAAAACTGCAGGGGGGTTTGGGCAAAATGTGACCCACCGCCGCTCTCAGTAATTGGCATATTTTCGGTATAAAAAGTCGGAATTTCCAACTGCGAAATCATGCAGAGAGCCAGAATTTGGCTCCAAAATATTGCTCAGGTATCGGATTTGGGATGTTTGGGATATTTTGAAAACTGCAGGGGGGTTTGGGCAAAATGTGACCCACCGCCGCTTTCAGTAATTGACATATTTTCGGTATAAAAAGACGGAATTTCAAACTGCGAATACGTGCAGAGAGCCAGAATTTGGCTCTAAAATATGGCTCAATTATAGGATTTGGGATGTTTGGGATATTTTGAAAACTGCAGGGGGGTTTGGGCAAAATGTGACCCACCGCCGCTCTCAGTAATTGGCATATTTTCGGTATAAAAAGTCGGAATTTCCAACTGCGAAATCATGCAGAGAGCCAGAATTTGGCTCCAAAACATGGCTCAGGTATCGGATTTGGGATGTTTGGGATATTTTGAAAATTGCAGGGGGGTTTGGGCAAAATTTTGACCCACCGCCGCTTTCAATAATTGGTATATTTTCAGTATAAAATGTCGGAATTTCAAACTGCAAATACGTGCAGAGAGCCAGAATTTTCCTCTAAAATATGGCTCAGGAATCGGATTTGGAATGTTTGGGATATTTTGAAAACTTCAGGCGGGTTTGGGCAAAATGTGACCCACCGCAGCTTTCAGTAATTGGCATATTTTCAGTATAAAAAGTCGGAATTTCCAACTGCGAAAACATGCAGAGAGCCAGAATTTGGCTCCAAAATATGGCTCAGGTATCGGATTTGGGATGTTTGGGATATTTTGAAAATTGCAAGGGGGTTTGGGCAAAATGTGACCCACCGCCGCTTTCAATAATTGGTATATTTTCAGTATAAAATTTCGGAATTTCAAACTGCAAATACGTGCAGAGAGCCAGAATTTGGCTGCAAAATATGGCTCAGGTATCGGATTTGGGATGTTTGGGGTATTTGGAAAACTGCAGGGGGGTTTGGGCAAAAGGTGACCCACCGCAGCTTTCAGTAATTGGTATATTTTCAGTATAAAAATTCGGAATTTCAAACTGCAAATACGTGCAGAGAGCCAGAATTTGGCTCCAAAATATTGCTCAGGTATCGGATTTGGGATGTTTGGGATATTTTGAAAACTGCAGGGGGGTTTGGGCAAAATGTGACCCACCGCCGCTTTCAGTAATTGACATATTTTCGGTATAAAAAGACGGAATTTCAAACTGCGAATACGTGCAGAGAGCCAGAATTTGGCTCTAAAATATGGCTCAATTATAGGATTTGGGATGTTTGGGATATTTTGAAAACTGCAGGGGGGTTTGGGCAAATTGTGACCCACCGCCGCTCTCAGTAATTCGCATATTTTCGGTATAAAAAGCCGGAATTTCCAACTGCGAATACGTGCAGAGAGCCAGAATTTGGCTCTAAAATATGGCTCAGGTATCTTATTTGGGATGTTTGGGATATTTTGAAAACTGCAGGAGTTTTTGGGCAAAATGTGACCCACCGCCGCTTTCAGTAATTGGTATATTTCCGGTATAAAAAGTCGGAATTTCTAACTGTAAATACGTGCAGAGAGCCAGAATTTGGCTCCAAAATATGGCTCAGGTATCGGATTTGGGATGTTTGGGATATTTTGAAAACTGCAGGGGGGTTTGGGCAAAATGTGACCCACCGCCGCTTTCAGTAATTGGCATATTTTCGGTATAAAAAGCCGGAATTTCAAACTGCAAATGTGTGCAGAGAGCCAGAATTTGGCTCTAAAATATGGCTTAGCTATCGGATTTGGGATGTTTAGGATATTTTGAAAACTGCAGGGGGGTTTGGGCAAAATGTGACCCACCGCCGCTTTCAGTAATTGGCATATTATCGGTATAAAAAGCCGGATCTTCAAACTGCGAATACGTGCAGAGAGCCAGAATTTCCCTCTAAAATATGGCTCAGGTATCGGATTTGGAATGTTTGGGATATTTTGAAAACTGCAGGGGGGTTTGTGCAAAATGTGACCCACCTCAGCTTTCAGTAATTGGCATATTTTCAGTATAAAAAGTCGGAATTTCAAACTGCAAATACGTGCAGAGAGCCAGAATTTGGCTCCAAAATATTCCTCAGGTATCGGATTTGGGATATTTGGGATATTTTGAAAACTGCAGGGGGGTTTGGGCAAAATGTGACCCACCGCCGATTTCAGTAATTGACATATTTTCGGTATAAAAAGCCGGAATTTCAAACTGCGAATACGTGCAGAGAGCCAGAATTTGGCTCAATTATAGGATTTGGGATGTTTGGGATATTTTGAAAACTGCAGGGGGGTTTGGGCAAAATGTGACCCACCGCCGCTCTCAGTAATTCGCATATTTTCGGTATAAAAAGCCGGAATTTCCAACTGCGAATACGTGCAGAGAGCCAGAATTTGGCTCTAAAATATGGCTCAGGTTTCGGATTTGGGATGTTTGGGATATTTTGAAAATTGCAGGGGGTTTGGGCAAAATGTGACTCAACGACTCTCTCAGTAATTGGCATATTTTCGGTATAAAAAGTCGGAATTTCCAACTGCGAAAACATGCAGAGAGCCAGAAATTGGCTCCAAAACATGGCTCAGTTATCGGATTTGGGATGTTTGGGATATTTTGAAATTTGGAGGGGGGTTTGTGCAAAATGTGACCCACCGCCGCTTTCAATAATTGGTATATTTTCAGTATAAAATGTCGGAATTTCAAACTGCAAATACGTGCAGAGAGCCAGAATTTTCCTCTAAAATATGGATCAGGAATCGGATTTGGAATGTTTGGGATATTTTGAAAACTTCAGGCGGGTTTGGGCAAAATGTGACCCACCGCAGCTTTCAGTAATTGGCATATTTTCAGTATAAAAAGTCGGAATTTCCAACTGCGAAAACATGCAGAGAGCCAGAATTTGGCTCCAAAATATGGCTCAGGTATCGGATTTGGGATGTTTGGGATATTTTGAAAATTGCAGAGGGGTTTGGGCAAAATGTGACCCACCGCCGCTTTCAATAATTGGTATATTTTCAGTATAAAATTTCGGAATTTCAAACTGCAAATACGTGCAGAGAGCCAGAATTTGGCTGCAAAATATGGCTCAGGTATCGGATTTGGGATGTTTGGGATATTTTGAAAACTGCAGGAGTTTTTGGGCAAAATGTGACCCACCGACGCTTTCAGTAATTGGTATATTTCCGGTATAAAAAGTCGGAATTTCTAACTGTAAATACGTGCAGAGAGCCAGAATTTGGCTCCAAAATATGGCTCAGGTATCGGATTTGGGATGTTTGGGATATTTTGAAAACTGCAGGGGGGTTTGGGCAAAATGTGACCCACCGCCGCTTTCAGTAATTGGCATATTTTCGGTATAAAAAGCCGGAATTTCAAACTGCAAATGTGTGCAGAGAGCCAGAATTTGGCTCTAAAATATGGCTTAGCTATCGGATTTGGGATGTTTAGGATATTTTGAAAACTGCAGGGGGGTTTCGGCAAAATGTGACCCACCGCCGCTTTCAGTATTTGGTATATTTTCAGTATAAAAATTCGGAATTTCAAACTGCAAATACGTGCAGAGAGCCAGAATTTGGCTCCAAAATATTCCTCAGGTATCGGATTTGGGGTATTTGGGATATTTTGAAAACTGCAGGGGGGTTTGGGCAAAATGAGACCCACCGCCGCTTTCAGTAATTGACATATTTTCGGTATAAAAAGCTGCAATTTCAAACTGCGAATACGTGCAGAGAGCCAGAATTTGGCTCTAAAATATGGCTCAATTATAGGAATTGGGATGTTTGGGATATTTAAAAACTGCAGGGGGGTTTGAGCAAAATGTGACCCACCGCCGCTCTCAGTAATTCGCATATTTTCGGTATAAAAAGCCGGAATTTCCAACTGCGAATACGTGCAGAGAGCCAGAATTTGGCTGTAAAATATGGCTCAGGTATCTTATTTGGGATGTTTGGGATATTTTGAAAACTGCAGGAGTTTTTGGGCAAAATGTGACCCACCGCCGCTTTCAGTAATTGGTATATTTCCGGTATAAAAAGTCGGAATTTCTAACTGTAAATACGTGCAGAGAGCCAGAATTTGGCTCCAAAATATGGCTCAGGTATCGGATTTGGGATGTTTGGGATATTTTGAAAACTGCAGGGGGGTTTGGGCAAAATGTGACCCACCGCCGCTTTCAGTAATTGGCATATTTTCGGTATAAAAAGCCGGAATTTCAAGCTGCAAATGTGTGCAGAGAGCCAGAATTTGGCTCTAAAATATGGCTTAGCTATCGGATTTGGGATGTTTAGGATATTTTGAATACTGCAGGGGGGTTTGGGCAAAATGTGACCCACCGCCGCTTTCAGTAATTGGTATATTTTCAGTATAAAAATTCGGAATTTCAAACTGCAAATACGTGCAGAGAGCCAGAATTTGGCTCCAAAATATTCCTCAGGTATCGGATTTGGGATATTTGGGATATTTTGAAAACTGCAGGGGGTTTTGGGCAAAATGTGACCCACCGCCGCTTTCAGTAATTGACATATTTTCGGTATAAAAAGCCGGAATTTCAAACTGCGAATACGTGCAGAGAGCCAGAATTTGGCTCTAAAATATGGCTCAATTATAGGAATTGGGATGTTTGGGATATTTAAAAACTGCAGGGGGGTTTGGGCAAAATGTGACCCACCGCCGCTCTCAGTAATTCGCATATTTTCGGTATAAAGAGCCGGAATTTCCAACTGCGAATACGTGCAGAGAGCCAGAATTTGGCTCTAAAATATGGCTTAGCTATCGGATTTGGGATGTTTGGGATATTTTGAAAACTGCAGGGGTGTTTGGGCAAAATGTGACCCACCGCCGCTTTCAGTAATTGGTATATTTCCGGTATAAAAAGTCGGAATTTCAAACTGCAAATACGTGCAGAGAGCCAGAATTTGGCTCCAAAATATGGCACTGGTATCGGATTTGGGATGTTTGGGATATTTTGAAAACTGCAGGGGGGTTTGGGCAAAATGTGACCCACCGCCGCTTTCTGTAATTGGCATATTTTCGGTATAAAAAGCCGGAATTTCAAACTGCAAATGTGTGCAGAGAGCCAGAATTTGGCTCTAAAATATGGCTTAGGTATCGGATTTGGGATGTTTAGGATATTTTGAAAACTGCAGGGGGGTTTGGGCAAAATGTGACCCACCGCCGCTTTCAGTAATTGGCATATTTCGGTATAAAAAGCCGGAATTTCAAACTGCGAATACGTGCAGAGAGCCAGAATTTGGCTCTAAAATATGGCTCAGGTATCGGATTTGGGATGTTTGGGATATTTTGAAAATTGCAGGGGGGTTTGGGCAAAATGTGACTCAACGACTCTCTCAGTAATTGGCATATTTTCGGTATAAAAAGTCGGAATTTCCAACTGCGAAAACATGCAGAGAGCCAGAATTTGGCTCCAAAACATGGCTCAGGTATCGGATTTGGGATGTTTGGGATATTTTGAAAATTGCAGGGGGGTTTGGGCAAAATGTGACCCACCGCCGCTTTCAATAATTGGTATATTTTCAGTATAAAATGTCGGAATTTCAAACTGCAAATACGTGCAGAGAGCCAGAATTTTCCTCTAAAATATGGCTCAGGAATAGGATTTGGAATGTTTGGGATATTTTGAAAACTTCAGGCGGGTTTGGGCAAAATGTGACCCACCGCAGCTTTCAGTAATTGGCATATTTTCAGTATAAAAAGTCGGAATTTCCAACTGCGAAAACATGCAGAGAGCCAGAATTTGGCTCCAAAATATGGCTCAGGTGTCGGATTTGGGATGTTTGGGATGTTTTGAAAATTGCAGGGGGGTTTGGGCAAAATGTGACCCACCGCCGTTTTCAATAATTGGTATATTTTCAGTATAAAATTTTGGAATTTCAAACTGCAAATACGTGCAGAGAGCCAGAATTTGGCTGCAAAATATGGCACAGGTATCGGATTTGGGATGTTTGGGATATTTGGAAAACTGCAGGGGGGTTTGGGCAAAATGTGACCCACCGCCGCTTTCAGTAATTGGCATATTTTCGGTATAAAAAGCCGGAATTTCAAGCTGCAAATGTGTGCAGAGAGCCATAATTTGGCTCTAAAATATGGCTTAGCTATCGGATTTGGGATGTTTAGGATATTTTTAAAACTGCAGGGGGGTTTGGGCAAAATGTGACCCACCGCCGCTTTCAGTAATTGGTATATTTACAGTATAAAAATTCGGAATTTCAAACTGCAAATACGTGCAGAGAGCCAGAATTTGGCTCCAAAATATTCCTCAGGTATCGGATTTGGGATATTTGGGATATTTTGAAAACTGCAGGGGGTTTTGGGCAAAATGTGACCCACCGCCGCTTTCAGTAATTGACATATTTTCGGTATAAAAAGCCGGAATTTCAAACTGCGAATACGTGCAGAGAGCCAAAATTTGGCTCTAAAATATGGCTCAATTATAGGAATTGGGATGTTTGGGATATTTAAAAACTGCAGGGGGGTTTGGGCAAAATGTGACCCACCGCCGCTCTCAGTAATTCGCATATTTTCGGTATAAAGAGCCGGAATTTCCAACTGCGAATACGTGCAGAGAGCCAGAATTTGGCTCTAAAATATGGCTTAGCTATTGGATTTGGGATGTTTGGGATATTTTGAAAACTGCAGGGGTGTTTGGGCAAAATGTGACCCACCGACGCTTTCAGTAATTGGTATATTTCCGGTAAAAAAAGTCGGAATTTCAAACTGCAAATACGTGCAGAGAGCCAGAATTTGGCTCCAAAATATGGCACTGGTATCGGATTTGGGATGTTTGGGATATTTTGAAAACTGCAGGGGGGTTTGGGCCAAATGTGACCCACCGCCGCTTTCTGTAATTGGCATATTTTCGGTATAAAAAGCCGGAATTTCAAACTGCAAATGTGTGCAGAGAGCCAGAATTTGGCTCTAAAATATGGCTTAGGTATCGGATTTGGGATGTTTAGGATATTTTGAAAACTGCAGGGGGGTTTGGGCAAAATGTGACCCACCGCCGCTTTCAGTAATTGGCATATTTCGGTATAAAAAGCCGGAATTTCAAACTGCGAATACGTGCAGAGAGCCAGAATTTGGCTCTAAAATATGGCTCAGGTATCGGATTTGGGATGTTTGGGATATTTTGAAAATTGCAGGGGGGTTTGGGCAAAATGTGACTCAACGACTCTCTCAGTAATTGGCATATTTTCGGTATAAAAAGTCGGAATTTCCAACTGCGAAAACATGCAGAGAGCCAGAATTTGGCTCCAAAACATGGCTCAGGTATCGGATTTGGGATGTTTGGGATATTTTGAAAATTGCAGGGGGGTTTGGGCAAAATGTGACCCACCGCCGCTTTCAATAATTGGTATATTTTCAGTATAAAATGTCGGAATTTCAAACTGCAAATACGTGCAGAGAGCCAGAATTTTCCTCTAAAACATGGCTCAGGAATAGGATTTGGAATGTTTGGGATATTTTGAAAACTTCAGGCGGGTTTGGGCAAAATGTGACCCACCGCAGCTTTCAGTAATTGGCATATTTTCAGTATAAAAAGTCGGAATTTCCAACTGCGAAAACATGCAGAGAGCCAGAATTTGGCTCCAAAATATGGCTCAGGTGTCGGATTTGGGATGTTTGGGATGTTTTGAAAATTGCAGGGGGGTTTGGGCAAAATGTGACCCACCGCCGCTTTCAATAATTCGTATATTTTCAGTATAAAATTTTGGAATTTCAAACTGCAAATACGTGCAGAGAGCCAGAATTTGGCTGCAAAATATGGCTCAGGTATCGGATTTGGGATGTTTGGGATATTTGGAAAACTGCAGGGGGGTTTGGGCAAAATGTGACCCACTGCAGCTTTCAGTAATTGGTATATTTTCAGTATAAAAAGTCGGAATTTCAAACTGCAAATACGTGCAGAGAGCCAGAATTTGGCTCCAAAATATTGCTCAGGTATCGGATTTGGGATGTTTGGGATATTTTGAAAACTGCAGGGGGGTTTTGGCAAAATGTGACCCACCGCCGCTTTCAGTAATTGACATATTTTCGGTATAAAAAGCCGGAATTTAAAACTGCGAATACGTGCAGAGAGCCAGAATTTGGCTCTAAAATATGGCTCAGTTATAGGATTTGGGATGTTTGTGATATTTTGAAAACTGCAGGGGGGTTTGGGCAAAATGTGACCCACCGCCGCTCTCAGTAATTCGCATATTTTCGGTATAAAAAGCCGGAATTTCCAACTGCTAATACGTGCAGAGAGCCAGAATTTGGCTCTAAAATATGGCTCAGGTATCTTATTTGGGATGTTTGGGATATTTTGAAAACTGCAGGGGTTTTTGGGCAAAATGTGACCCACCGCCGCTTTCAGTAATTGGTATATTTTCAGTATAAAAATTCGGAATTTCAAACTGCAAATACGTGCAGAGACCCAGAATTTGGCTCCAAAATATGGCTCAAGTGTCGGTTTGGGATGTTTGGGATATTTTGAAAACTGCAGGGGGGTTTGGGCAAAATGTGACCCACCGCCGCTTTCAGTAATTCGCATATTTTCGGTATAAAAATCCGGAATTTCCAACTGCGAAAACGTGCAGAGAGCCAGAATTTGGCTCCAAAATATGGCTCAGGTATAGGATTTGGTATGTTTGGGATATTTTGAAAACTGCAGGGGGGTTTGGACAAACAGTGACCCACCGCTGCTTTCAGTAATTGGCATATTTTCGGAATAAAAAGCCGGAATTTCAAACTGCGAATACGTGCAGAGAGCCAGAATTTGGCTCTAAAATATGGCTCAGGTATCTTATTTGGGATGTTTGGGATATTTTGAAAACAGCAGGGGGGTTTAGGCAAAATGTGACCCACCGCCGCTTTCAGTAATTGGTATATTTACAGTATAAAAAGTCGGAATTTGAAACTTAAATACGTGAAGAGAGCCAGAATTTGGCTCGAAAATATGCCTCAGGTATCGGTTTTGGGATGTTTAGGATATTTTAAAAACTGCAGGGGGGTTTAGGCAAAATGTGACCCACCGCTGCTTTCAGTAATTATCATATTTTCGGTATAAAAATTCGGAATTTCCAACTGCAAATACGTGCAGAGAGCCAGAATTTGTCTCCAAAATATGGCTCAGGTATCGGATTTGGGATGTTTGGGTTATTTTGAAAACTGCAGGGGTGTTTGGGCAAAACGGGACCCACCACCGTTTTCAGTAATTTGTATATTTTCAATACAAAATTCGGAATTTCAAACTGCAAATACGTGCAGAGAGCTAGAATTTGGCTGCAAAATATGGCTCAGGTATCTTATATGGGATGTTTGGAATATTTTGAAAACTGCAGGGGGGTTTAGGCAAAATGTGACCCACCGCCGTTTCAGTAATTGGCATATTTTCGGTATAAAAAGTCGGAATTTCAAACTGCGAATACGTTCAGAGGGCCAGAATTTGGCTCCAAAATAGGGCTCAGTTATCGGATTTGGGATGTTTGGGATATTTTGAAAACTGCAGGGAGTTTTGGCCAAAATGTGACCCACCGTCGCTTTCAGTAATTGGCATATTTTTGGTATAAAAAGCCGGGATTTCAAACTGCAAATACGTGCAGAGAGCCAGAATTTGGCTCTAAAATATGGCTCAGGTATCGGATTTGGGATGTTTGGGATATTTTGAAAACTGCAGGGGGGTTTGGGCAAAATGTGACCCACCGCCGCTTTCAGTAATTTGCATATTTTCGGTATAAAAAGCCGGAATTTCCAACTGCGAATAAGTGCAGATAGCTAGATTTTGGCTCCAAAATATGGCTCAGGTATCGGATTTGGGATGTTTGGGATATTTTGAAAACTGCAAGGGGGTTTGGGCAAATTGTGACCCACCGCTGCTTTCAGTAATTGGCATATTTTCGGAATAAAAAGCCGGAATTTCAAACTGCGAATACGCACAGAGAGCCAGAATGTGGCTCTAAAATATGGCTCAGGTATCTTATTTGGGATGTTTGGGATATTTTGAAATTTGCAGGGGGGTTTAGGCAAAATGTGACCCACCGCCGCTTTCAGTATTTGGTATATTTTCAATATAAAAATTCGGAATTTCAAACTTAAATACGTGAAGAGAGCCAGAATTTGGCTAAAAAATATGGCTCAAGTGTCGGTTTGGGATGTTTTGGATATTTTGAAAACTGCAGGGGGGTTTGGGCAAAATGTGACCCACCGCCGCTTTCAGTAATTGGCATATTTTCGGTATAAAAAGCCGGAATTTCAAACTGCGAATACGCGCAGAGAGCCAGAATTTGGCTCCAAAATATGGCTCAGGTATCGGATTTGGTATGTTTGGGATATTTTGAAAACTGCAAGGGGTTTTGGACAAAATGTGACCCACTGCCGCTTTCAGTAATTGGCATATTTTCGGTATAAAAAGCCTGAATTTCAAACTGCGAATAAGTGCAGAGAGCCAGAATTTGGCTCCAAAATATGGCTCAGGTTTCGGATTTGGGATGTTTGGGACATTTTGAAAACTGCAGATGGGTTTAGGCAAAATGTGACCCTCCGCCGCTTTCAGTAATTGGTATATTTTTAGTATAAAAAGTCTGAATTTCAAACTTAAATACGTGAAGAGAGCCAAAATTTGGTTCCAAAATATGCCTCAGGTATAGGATTTATGATGTTTGGGATATTTTAAAAACTGCAGGGGGGTTTGGGCAAAATGTGACCCACCGCCGCTTTCAGTAATTGGCATATTTTCAGTATAAAAAGCCGGAATTTCAAACTGCAAATACGTGCAGAGAGCCAGAATTTGGCTCTAAAATATGGCTCAGGTATCGGATTTGAGATGTTTGGGATATTTTGAAAACTGCAGGGGGGTTTGGGCAAAATGTGACCCACCGCCGCTTTCAGTAATTCGCATATTTTCGGTATAAAAATCCGGAATTTCCAACTGCGAAAACGTGCAGAGAGCCAGAATTTGGCTCCAAAATATGGCTCAGGTATCGGATTTGGTATGTTTGGGATATTTTGAAAACTGCAGGGGGGTTTGGACAAACAGTGACCCACCGCTGCTTTCAGTAATTGGCATATTTTCGGAATAAAAAGCCGAAATTTCAAACTGCGAATACGTGCAGAGAGCCAGAATTTGGCTCTAAAATATGGCTCAGGTATCTTATTTGGGATGTTTGGGATATTTTGAAAACTGCAGGGGGGTTTAGGCAAAATGTGACCCACCGCCGCTTTCAGTAATTGGTATATTTACAGTATAAAAAGTCGGAATTTGAAACTTAAATACGTGAAGAGAGCCAGAATTTGGCTCCAAAATATGCCTCAGGTATCGGTTTTGGGATGTTTAGGATATTTTAAAAACTGCAGGGGGGGGGGGGTTTAGGCAAAATGTGACCCACCGCTGCTTTCAGTAATTATCATATTTTCGGTATAAAAAGTCGGAATTTCCAACTGCAAATACGTGCAGAGAGCCAGAATTTGTTTTCAAAATATGGCTCAGGTATCGGATTTGGGATGTTTGGGATATTTTGAAAACTGCAGGGGTGTTTGGGCAAAATGGGACCCACAACCGTTTTCAGTAATTTGTATATTTTCAATATAAAAAGTCGGAATTTCAAACTGCAAATACGTGCAGAGAGCTAGAATTTGGGTGCAAAATATGGCTCAGGTATCTTATTTGGGATGTTTGGAATATTTTGAAAACTGCAGGGGGGTTTAGGCAAATGTGACCCACCGCCGCTTTCAGTAATTGGTATATTTTCAGTATAAAAAGTCGGAATTTCAAACCTAAATACGTGAAGAGAGCCAGAATTTGGCTCCAAAATGTGCCTTAGGTATCGGATTTGGGATGTTTGGGATATTTAAAAAACTGCAGGGGGGTTTGGCCAAATTGTGACCCACCGCTGCTCTCAGTAATTATCATATTTTCTGTATAAAAATTCGGAATTTCCAACTGCAAATACGTGCAGAGTGCCAGAATTTGTCTCCAAAATTTGGCTCAGGTATCGGATTTGGGATGTTTGGGATATTTTGAAAACTGCAGGGGTGTTTCGGCTAAATGTGACCCACCGCCGTTTCAGTAATTGGCATATTTTCGGTATAAAAATTCGGAATTTCAAACTGCGAATACGTTCAGAGAGCCAGAATTTGGCTCCAAAATAGGGCTCAGTTATCGGATTTGGGATGTTTGGGATATTTTGAAAACTGCAGGGAGTTTTGGCCAAAATGTGACCCACCGTCGCTTTCAGTAATTGGCATATTTTTGGTATAAAAAGCCGGCATTTCAAACTGCAAATACGTGCAGAGAGCCAGAATTTGGCTCTAAAATATGGCTCAGGTATCGGATTTGGGATGTTTGGGATATTTTGAAAACTGCAGGGGGGTTTGGGCAAAATGTGACCCACCGCCGCTTTCAGTAATTTGCATATTTTCGGTATAAAAAGCCGGAATTTCCAACTGCGAATAAGTGCAGATAGCTAGATTTTGGCTCCAAAATATGGCTCAGGTATCGGATTTGGTATGTTTGGGATATTTTGAAAACTGCAAGGGGGTTTGGGCAAATTGTGACCCACCGCTGCTTTCAGTAATTGGCATATTTTCGGAATAAAAAGCCGGAATTTCAAACTGCGAATACGCACAGAGAGCCAGAATGTGGCTCTAAAATATGGCTCAGGTATCTTATTTGGGATGTTTGGGATATTTTGAAAACTGCAGGGGGGTTTAGGCAAAATGTGACCCACCGCCGCTTTCAGTAATTGGTATATTTTCAATATAAAAATTCGGAATTTCAAACTTAAATACGTGAAGAGAGCTAGAATTTGGCTAAAAAATATGCCTCAGGTATCGGATTTGGGATGTTTGGGATATTTTAAAAACTGCAGGGGATGTTTGGGCAAAATGTGACCCACCGCCGCTTTCAGTAAATGGCATATTTTCGGAATAAAAAGCCGGAATTTCCAACTGCGAATACGTGCAGAGAGCCAGAATTTGGCTCTAAAATATGACTCAGGTATCGGATTTGGGATGTTTGGGATATTTTGTAAACTGCTGGGGGGTTTGGGCAAAATGTGACTCACCGCCCCTTTCAGTAATTAGCATATTTTCGGTATAAAAAGCCAGAATTTCCAACTGCGAATACGTGCAGAGAGCCAGAATTTGGCTCCAAAATATGGCTCAGGTATCGGATTTGGTATGTTTGGGATATTTTGAAAACTGCAGGGGGGTTTGGGCAAAATGTGACCCACCGCTGCTTTCAGTAATTGGCATATTTTCGGAATAAAAAGCCGGAATTTCAAACTGCGAATACGCGCTGAGAGCCAGAATTTGGCTCTAAAATATGGCTCAGGTATCTTATTTGAGATGTTTGGGATATTTTGAAAACTGCAGGTGGGTTTAGGCAAAATGTGACTCACCGCCGCTTTCAGTAATTGGTATATTTTCAGAATAAAAAGTCGGAATTTCAAACTTAAATACGGGAAGAGAGAAAGTATTTGGCTCCAAAATATGCCTCAGGTATCGAATTTGGGATCTTTTAGATATTTTAAAAACTGCAGGGGGGTTTGTGCAAAATGTGATCCACCGCCGCTTTCAGTAAATGGCATATTTTCGGAATAAAAATTCGGAATTTCCAACTGCGAATACGTGCAGAGAGCCAGAATTTGGCTCCAAAATAGGGCTCAGGTATCGGATTTGGGATGTTTGGGATATTTTGAAAACTGCAGGGAGGTTTGTGACAAATGTGACCAAACGCCGCTTTCAGTACTTGGCATATGTTGGGGTATAAAAAAGTCGCAAATTTCAAACTGCGAATATGTGCAGAGAGCCAGAATTTGGCTTCAAAATATGGCTCAGGCCTCGAAATTCGGATATTTGAGATATCTCGAAAACTGCAGCGGAGTTTGTGCAAAATGTCACTCACTGCCGCTTTCAGGACTTGGTATATGTTTGGTATAAAAAGTCGTAATTTCAAACTGCGAATATGTGCATAGAGCCAGAATTTGCCTCCAAAATATGGCTCAGGCTTCGAAATTGGGATGTTTGGGATATTTTGAAAACTGCAGGGGGGTTTGGGACAAATGTGACCAAACGCCGCTTTCAGTACTTCGCATATGTTGGGTATAAAAAAGTTGTAATTTCAAACTGCGAATACGTGCAGAGAGCCTGAAATTGGCTCCAAAATATGGCTCAGGCCTCGAAATTGGGATGTTTGGATTATTTCGAGAACTGCATTGGAGTTTGTGCAAAATGTGACTCACTGCCGCTTTCAGTACTTAACATATGTTGGGTATAAAAAAGTTGTTATTTCAAACAGCGAATACGTGCAGAGAGCCAAAATTTGACTCCAAAATATAGCTCAGGCCTCGAAATCGGGATGTTTGGGATATTTGGAAAATTGCAGGGAGGATTGGGACAAATGTGACCAAACGCCGCTTTCAATACTTGGCATATGTTGGGGATAAAAAAGTTTTAATTTCAAACTGCGAATACGTGCAGATAGCCAAAATTTGGCTCCAAAATATGGCTCAGGCCTCGAAATTGGGATGTTTGGGATATTTTGAAAACTGCAGGAGAGTTTGTGCAAAATGTGAAACACTTCCTCTTTCAGTACTTGGCATATGTTGGGTATAAAAATTTATAATATCAAACTGCGAATACGTACAGAGAGCAAGAATTTGGCTCCAAAATATGACTCTGGCCTCGAAATTGGGATATTTGGGATATTTTGAAAACTGCAGGAGAGTTTGTGCAAAATGTGAAACACTGCCGCTTTCAGTACTTGGCATATGTTGGGTATAAAAAATCGTAATTTCAAACTGCGAATACTTGCAGAGAGCCAGAATTTGGCTCCAAAATGTGGCTCAGGCCTCGAATTTGGGATATTTGGGATATTTCGAAAACTGCAGGGGGGTTTGGGACAAATGTGAATAAACGCTGTTTTCAGTACTTGGCATATGTAGGGTATAAAAAATCGTAATTTCAAACTGCGAATACTTGCAGAGAGCCAAAATTTGGCTCCAAAATATGGCTCAGGCCTCGAAATTGGGATGTTTGGGATATTTTGAAAACTGCAGGGGTGTTTCGGCTAAATGTGACCCACCGCCGTTTCAGTAATTGGCATATTTTCGGTATAAAAATTCGGAATTTCAAACTGCGAATACGTTCAGAGAGCCAGAATTTGGCTCCAAAATAGGGCTCAGTTATCGGATTTGGGATGTTTGGGATATTTTGAAAACTGCAGGGAGTTTTGGCCAAAATGTGACCCACCGTCGCTTTCAGTAATTGGCATATTTTTGGTATAAAAAGCCGGCATTTCAAACTGCAAATACGTGCAGAGAGCCAGAATTTGGCTCTAAAATATGGCTCAGGTATCGGATTTGGGATGTTTGGGATATTTTGAAAACTGCAGGGGGGTTTGGGCAAAATGTGACCCACCGCCGCTTTCAGTAATTTGCATATTTTCGGTATAAAAAGCCGGAATTTCCAACTGCGAATAAGTGCAGATAGCTAGATTTTGGCTCCAAAATATGGCTCAGGTATCGGATTTGGTATGTTTGGGATATTTTGAAAACTGCAAGGGGGTTTGGGCAAATTGTGACCCACCGCTGCTTTCAGTAATTGGCATATTTTCGGAATAAAAAGCCGGAATTTCAAACTGCGAATACGCACAGAGAGCCAGAATGTGGCTCTAAAATATGGCTCAGGTATCTTATTTGGGATGTTTGGGATATTTTGAAAACTGCAGAGGGGTTTAGGCAAAATGTGACCCACCGCCGCTTTCAGTAATTGGTATATTTTCAATATAAAAATTCGGAATTTCAAACTTAAATACGTGAAGAGAGCTAGAATTTGGCTAAAAAATATGCCTCAGGTATCGGATTTGGGATGTTTGGGATATTTTAAAAACTGCAGGGGATGTTTGGGCAAAATGTGACCCACCGCCGCTTTCAGTAAATGGCATATTTTCGGAATAAAAAGCCGGAATTTCCAACTGCGAATACGTGCAGAGAGCCAGAATTTGGCTCTAAAATATGACTCAGGTATCGGATTTGGGATGTTTGGGATATTTTGTAAACTGCTGGGGGGTTTGGGCAAAATGTGACTCACCGCCCCTTTCAGTAATTAGCATATTTTCGGTATAAAAAGCCAGAATTTCCAACTGCGAATACGTGCAGAGAGCCAGAATTTGGCTCCAAAATATGGCTCAGGTATCGGATTTGGTATGTTTGGGATATTTTGAAAACTGCAGGGGGGTTTGGGCAAAATGTGACCCACCGCTGCTTTCAGTAATTGGCATATTTTCGGAATAAAAAGCCGGAATTTCAAACTGCGAATACGCGCAGAGAGCCAGAATTTGGCTCTAAAATATGGCTCAGGTATCTTATTTGAGATGTTTGGGATATTTTGAAAACTGCAGGGGGGTTTAGGCAAAATGTGACTCACCGCCGCTTTCAGTAATTGGTATATTTTCAGAATAAAAAGTCGGAATTTCAAACTTAAATACGGGAAGAGAGAAAGTATTTGGCTCCAAAATATGCCTCAGGTATCGAATTTGGGATCTTTTAGATATTTTAAAAACTGCAGGGGGGTTTGTGCAAAATGTGATCCACCGCCGCTTTCAGTAAATGGCATATTTTCGGAATAAAAATTCGGAATTTCCAACTGCGAATACGTGCAGAGAGCCAGAATTTGGCTCCAAAATAGGGCTCAGGTATCGGATTTGGGATGTTTGGGATATTTTGAAAACTGCAGGGAGGTTTGTGACAAATGTGACCAAACGCCGCTTTCAGTACTTGGCATATGTTGGGGTATAAAAAAGTCGCAAATTTCAAACTGCGAATATGTGCAGAGAGCCAGAATTTGGCTTCAAAATATGGCTCAGGCCTCGAAATTCGGATATTTGAGATATCTCGAAAACTGCAGCGGAGTTTGTGCAAAATGTCACTCACTGCCGCTTTCAGGACTTGGTATATGTTTGGTATAAAAAGTCGTAATTTCAAACTGCGAATATGTGCATAGAGCCAGAATTTGCCTCCAAAATATGGCTCAGGCTTCGAAATTGGGATGTTTGGGATATTTTGAAAACTGCAGGGGGGTTTGGGACAAATGTGACCAAACGCCGCTTTCAGTTCTTCGCATATGTTGGGTATAAAAAAGTTGTAATTTCAAACTGCGAATACGTGCAGAGAGCCTGAAATTGGCTCCAAAATATGGCTCAGGCCTCGAAATTGGGATGTTTGGATTATTTTGAAAACTGCAGGGGAGTTTGTGCAAAATGTGACTCACTGCCGCTTTCAGTACTTGGCATATGTTGGGTATAAAAAACTCGTAATTCCAAGCTGCGAATACGTGCAGAGAGAAAGAATTTAGTTCCAAAATATGGCTCGGGCCTCGAAAATGGGGTATTTGGGATATTTTGAAAACTGCAGGGGACTTTGTGCAAAATGTGACTCACTGCCGCTTTCAGTACTTGACATATGTTGGGTATAAAACGTCATAATTTCAAACTGCGAATACGTGAATAAAGCCAGAATTTGGCTCCAAAATATGGCTCAGGCCTCGAAATTGGGATGATTGGGAAATTTTGAAAACTGCAGGGGAGATTGGGACAAATGGGACCAAAAGCCGCTTTTAGTACTTGGCGTATGTTGGGTATAAAAATTCGTAATTTCAAACTGCGAATATGTGCAGAGAGCCAGAATTTGGCTCCAAAATATGGCTCAGGCCTCGAAATCGGGATATTTGGGATATTTTGAAAACTGCAGGGGAGTTTGTGCAAAATGTGGAACACTGCCGCTTTCAGTACTTGGCATATGTTGGGTATAAAAAAGTTGTAATTTTAAACAGCGAATACGTGCAGAGAGCCAAAATTTGACTCCAAAATATAGCTCAGGCCTCGAAATCGGGATGTTTGGGATATTTTGAAAATTGCAGGGAGGATTGGGACAAATGTGACCAAACGCCGCTTTCAGTACTTGACATATGTTGGGTATAAAAAAGTTGTAATTTCAAACTGCGAATACGTGCAGAGAGCCAAAATTTGGCTCCAAAATATGGCTTAGGCCTCGAAATTGGGATGTTTGAGATATTTTGAAAACTGCAGGAGAGTTTGTGCAAAATGTGAAACACTGCCGCTTTCAGTACTTGGCATATGTTGGGTATAAAAATTTGTAATATAATACTGCGAATACGTACAAAGAGCTAGAATTTGGATCCAAAATATGACTCTGGCCTCGAAATTGGGATGTTTGGGATATTTTGAAAACTGCAGGAGAGTTTGTGCTAAATGTGAAACACTGCCGCTTTCAGTACTTGGCATATGTTGGGAATGAAAAGTCGTAATTTCAGACTGCGAATACGTGCAGCGAGCCTGAATTTGGCTCCAAGATATGGCTCAGGCCTCGAAATTGGGATGTTTGGAATATTTTGAAAACTGCAGGGAGGTTTGGGACAAATGTGACCAAACGCCGCTTTCAGTACTTCGCATATGTTGGGTATAAAATAGTCGTAATTTCAAACTGCGAATACGTGCAGAGAGTCAGAATTTGGGTCGATAATATGGCTCAGGCCTCGAAATTGGGATGTTTGGTTTATTTCGAGAACTGCATTGGAGTTTGTGCAAAATGTGACTCACTGCCGCTTTCAGTACTTAACATATGTTGGGTATAAAAAAGTTGTAATTTCAAACTGCGAATACGTGCAGAGAGCCTGAAATTGGCTCCAAAATATGGCTCAGGCCTCGAAATTGGGATGTTTGGATTATTTCGAGAACTGCATTGGAGTTTGTGCAAAATGTGACTCACTGCCGCTTTCAGTACTTAACATATGTTGGGTATAAAAAAGTTGTTATTTCAAACAGCGAATACGTGCAGAGAGCCAAAATTTGACTCCAAAATATAGCTCAGGCCTCGAAATCGGGATGTTTGGGATATTTGGAAAATTGCAGGGAGGATTGGGACAAATGTGACCAAACGCCGCTTTCAATACTTGGCATATGTTGGGGATAAAAAAGTTTTAATTTCAAACTGCGAATACGTGCAGATAGCCAAAATTTGGCTCCAAAATATGGCTCAGGCCTCGAAATTGGGATGTTTGGGATATTTTGAAAACTGCAGGAGAGTTTGTGCAAAATGTGAAACACTTCCTCTTTCAGTACTTGGCATATGTTGGGTATAAAAATTTATAATATCAAACTGCGAATACGTACAGAGAGCAAGAATTTGGCTCCAAAATATGACTCTGGCCTCGAAATTGGGATATTTGGGATATTTTGAAAACTGCAGGAGTGTTTGTGCAAAATGTGAAACACTGCCGCTTTCAGTACTTGGCATATGTTGGGTATAAAAAATCGTAATTTCAAACTGCGAATACTTGCAGAGAGCCAGAATTTGGCTCCAAAATGTGGCTCAGGCCTCGAATTTGGGATATTTGGGATATTTCGAAAACTGCAGGGGGGTTTGGGACAAATGTGAATAAACGCTGTTTTCAGTACTTGGCATATGTAGGGTATAAAAAATCGTAATTTCAAACTGCGAATACTTGCAGAGAGCCAAAATTTGGCTCCAAAATATGGCTCAGGCCTCGAAATTGGGATGTTTGGGATATTTTGAAAACTGCAGGGGTGTTTCGGCTAAATGTGACCCACCGCCGTTTCAGTAATTGGCATATTTTCGGTATAAAAATTCGGAATTTCAAACTGCGAATACGTTCAGAGAGCCAGAATTTGGCTCCAAAATAGGGCTCAGTTATCGGATTTGGGATGTTTGGGATATTTTGAAAACTGCAGGGAGTTTTGGCCAAAATGTGACCCACCGTCGCTTTCAGTAATTGGCATATTTTTGGTATAAAAAGCCGGCATTTCAAACTGCAAATACGTGCAGAGAGCCAGAATTTGGCTCTAAAATATGGCTCAGGTATCGGATTTGGGATGTTTGGGATATTTTGAAAACTGCAGGGGGGTTTGGGCAAAATGTGACCCACCGCCGCTTTCAGTAATTTGCATATTTTCGGTATAAAAAGCCGGAATTTCCAACTGCGAATAAGTGCAGATAGCTAGATTTTGGCTCCAAAATATGGCTCAGGTATCGGATTTGGTATGTTTGGGATATTTTGAAAACTGCAAGGGGGTTTGGGCAAATTGTGACCCACCGCTGCTTTCAGTAATTGGCATATTTTCGGAATAAAAAGCCGGAATTTCAAACTGCGAATACGCACAGAGAGCCAGAATGTGGCTCTAAAATATGGCTCAGGTATCTTATTTGGGATGTTTGGGATATTTTGAAAACTGCAGAGGGGTTTAGGCAAAATGTGACCCACCGCCGCTTTCAGTAATTGGTATATTTTCAATATAAAAATTCGGAATTTCAAACTTAAATACGTGAAGAGAGCTAGAATTTGGCTAAAAATTATGCCTCAGGTATCGGATTTGGGATGTTTGGGATATTTTAAAAACTGCAGGGGATGTTTGGGCAAAATGTGACCCACCGCCGCTTTCAGTAAATGGCATATTTTCGGAATAAAAAGCCGGAATTTCCAACTGCGAATACGTGCAGAGAGCCAGAATTTGGCTCTAAAATATGACTCAGGTATCGGATTTGGGATGTTTGGGATATTTTGTAAACTGCTGGGGGGTTTGGGCAAAATGTGACTCACCGCCCCTTTCAGTAATTAGCATATTTTCGGTATAAAAAGCCAGAATTTCCAACTGCGAATACGTGCAGAGAGCCAGAATTTGGCTCCAAAATATGGCTCAGGTATCGGATTTGGTATGTTTGGGATATTTTGAAAACTGCAGGGGGGTTTGGGCAAAATGTGACCCACCGCTGCTTTCAGTAATTGGCATATTTTCGGAATAAAAAGCCGGAATTTCAAACTGCGAATACGCGCAGAGAGCCAGAATTTGGCTCTAAAATATGGCTCAGGTATCTTATTTGAGATGTTTGGGATATTTTGAAAACTGCAGGGGGGTTTAGGCAAAATGTGACTCACCGCCGCTTTCAGTAATTGGTATATTTTCAGAATAAAAAGTCGGAATTTCAAACTTAAATACGGGAAGAGAGAAAGTATTTGGCTCCAAAATATGCCTCAGGTATCGAATTTGGGATCTTTTAGATATTTTAAAAACTGCAGGGGGGTTTGTGCAAAATGTGATCCACCGCCGCTTTCAGTAAATGGCATATTTTCGGAATAAAAATTCGGAATTTCCAACTGCGAATACGTGCAGAGAGCCAGAATTTGGCTCCAAAATAGGGCTCAGGTATCGGATTTGGGATGTTTGGGATATTTTGAAAACTGCAGGGAGGTTTGTGACAAATGTGACCAAACGCCGCTTTCAGTACTTGGCATATGTTGGGGTATAAAAAAGTCGCAAATTTCAAACTGCGAATATGTGCAGAGAGCCAGAATTTGGCTTCAAAATATGGCTCAGGCCTCGAAATTCGGATATTTGAGATATCTCGAAAACTGCAGCGGAGTTTGTGCAAAATGTCACTCACTGCCGCTTTCAGGACTTGGTATATGTTTGGTATAAAAAGTCGTAATTTCAAACTGCGAATATGTGCATAGAGCCAGAATTTGCCTCCAAAATATGGCTCAGGCTTCGAAATTGGGATGTTAGGGATATTTTGAAAACTGCAGGGGGGTTTGGGACAAATGTGACCAAACGCCGCTTTCAGTTCTTCGCATATGTTGGGTATAAAAAAGTTGTAATTTCAAACTGCGAATACGTGCAGAGAGCCTGAAATTGGCTCCAAAATATGGCTCAGGCCTCGAAATTGGGATGTTTGGATTATTTTGAAAACTGCAGGGGAGTTTGTGCAAAATGTGACTCACTGCCGCTTTCAGTACTTGGCATATGTTGGGTATAAAAAACTCGTAATTCCAAGCTGCGAATACGTGCAGAGAGAAAGAATTTAGTTCCAAAATATGGCTCGGGCCTCGAAAATGGGGTATTTGGGATATTTTGAAAACTGCAGGGGACTTTGTGCAAAATGTGACTCACTGCCGCTTTCAGTACTTGACATATGTTGGGTATAAAACGTCATAATTTCAAACTGCGAATACGTGAATAAAGCCAGAATTTGGCTCCAAAATATGGCTCAGGCCTCGAAATTGGGATGATTGGGAAATTTTGAAAACTGCAGGGGAGATTGGGACAAATGGGACCAAAAGCCGCTTTTAGTACTTGGCGTATGTTGGGTATAAAAATTCGTAATTTCAAACTGCGAATATGTGCAGAGAGCCAGAATTTGGCTCCAAAATATGGCTCAGGCCTCGAAATCGGGATATTTGGGATATTTTGAAAACTGCAGGGGAGTTTGTGCAAAATGTGGAACACTGCCGCTTTCAGTACTTGGCATATGTTGGGTATAAAAAAGTTGTAATTTTAAACAGCGAATACGTGCAGAGAGCCAAAATTTGACTCCAAAATATAGCTCAGGCCTCGAAATCGGGATGTTTGGGATATTTTGAAAATTGCAGGGAGGATTGGGACAAATGTGACCAAACGCCGCTTTCAGTACTTGACATATGTTGGGTATAAAAAAGTTGTAATTTCAAACTGCGAATACGTGCAGAGAGCCAAAATTTGGCTCCAAAATATGGCTTAGGCCTCGAAATTGGGATGTTTGAGATATTTTGAAAACTGCAGGAGAGTTTGTGCAAAATGTGAAACACTGCCGCTTTCAGTACTTGGCATATGTTGGGTATAAAAATTTGTAATATAATACTGCGAATACGTACAAAGAGCTAGAATTTGGATCCAAAATATGACTCTGGCCTCGAAATTGGGATGTTTGGGATATTTTGAAAACTGCAGGAGAGTTTGTGCTAAATGTGAAACACTGCCGCTTTCAGTACTTGGCATATGTTGGGAATGAAAAGTCGTAATTTCAGACTGCGAATACGTGCAGCGAGCCTGAATTTGGCTCCAAGATATGGCTCAGGCCTCGAAATTGGGATGTTTGGAATATTTTGAAAACTGCAGGGAGGTTTGGGACAAATGTGACCAAACGCCGCTTTCAGTACTTCGCATATGTTGGGTATAAAATAGTCGTAATTTCAAACTGCGAATACGTGCAGAGAGTCAGAATTTGGGTCGATAATATGGCTCAGGCCTCGAAATTGGGATGTTTGGTTTATTTCGAGAACTGCATTGGAGTTTGTGCAAAATGTGACTCACTGCCGCTTTCAGTACTTAACATATGTTGGGTATAAAAAAGTTGTTATTTCAAACAGCGAATACGTGCAGAGAGCCAAAATTTGACTCCAAAATATAGCTCAGGCCTCGAAATCGGGATGTTTGGGATATTTGGAAAATTGCAGGGAGGATTGGGACAAATGTGACCAAACGCCGCTTTCAATACTTGGCATATGTTGGGGATAAAAAAGTTTTAATTTCAAACTGCGAATACGTGCAGATAGCCAAAATTTGGCTCCAAAATATGGCTCAGGCCTCGAAATTGGGATGTTTGGGATATTTTGAAAACTGCAGGAGAGTTTGTGCAAAATGTGAAACACTTCCTCTTTCAGTACTTGGCATATGTTGGGTATAAAAATTTATAATATCAAACTGCGAATACGTACAGAGAGCAAGAATTTGGCTCCAAAATATGACTCTGGCCTCGAAATTGGGATATTTGGGATATTTTGAAAACTGCAGGAGAGTTTGTGCAAAATGTGAAACACTGCCGCTTTCAGTACTTGGCATATGTTGGGTATAAAAAATCGTAATTTCAAACTGCGAATACTTGCAGAGAGCCAGAATTTGGCTCCAAAATGTGGCTCAGGCCTCGAATTTGGGATATTTGGGATATTTCGAAAACTGCAGGGGGGTTTGGGACAAATGAGAATAAACGCTGTTTTCAGTACTTGGCATATGTAGGGTATAAAAAATCGTAATTTCAAACTGCGAATACTTGCAGAGAGCCAAAATTTGGCTCCAAAATATGGCTCAGGCCTCGAAATTGGGATGTTTGGGATATTTTGAACACTGCAGGAGAGTTTGTGCAAAATGTGAAACACTGCCGCTTTCAGTACTTGGCATATGTTCGGTATAAAAAAGTTGTAATTTCAAACAGAGAATACGTGCAGAGAGCCAAAATTTGACTCCAAAATATAGCTCAGGCCTCGAAATCGGGATGTTTGGGATATTTTGAAAATTGCAGGGAGGATTGGGACAAATGTGACCAAATGCCGCTTTCAGTACTTGACATATGTTGGGTATAAAAAAGTTGTAATTTCAAACTGCGAATACGTGCAGAGAGCCAAAATTTGGCTCCAAAATATGGCTTAGGCCTCGAAATTGGGATGTTTGGGATATTTTGAAAACTGCAGGAGAGTTTGTGCAAAATGTGAAACACTTCCTCTTTCAGTACTTGGCATATGTTGGGTATAAAAATTTATAATATCAAACTGCGAATACGTACAGAGAGCAAGAATTTGGCTCCAAAATATGACTCTGGCCTCGAAATTGGGATATTTGGGATATTTTGAAAACTGCAGGAGAGTTTGTGCAAAATGTGAAACACTGCCGCTTTCAGTACTTGGCATATGTTGGGTATAAAAAATCGTAATTTCAAACTGCGAATACTTGCAGAGAGCCAGAATTTGGCTCCAAAATGTGGCTCAGGCCTCGAATTTGGGATATTTGGGATATTTCGAAAACTGCAGGGGGGTTTGGGACAAATGTGAATAAACGCTGTTTTCAGTACTTGGCATATGTAGGGTATAAAAAATCGTAATTTCAAACTGCGAATACTTGCAGAGAGCCAAAATTTGGCTCCAAAATATGGCTCAGGCCTCGAAATTGGGATGTTTGGGATATTTTGAAAACTGCAGGAGAGTTTGTGCAAAATGTGAAACACTGCCGCTTTCAGTACTTGACATATGTTGGGTATAAAACGTCATAATTTCAAACTGCGAATACGTGAATAAAGCCAGAATTTGGCTCCAAAATATGGCTCAGGCCTCGAAATTGGGATGATTGGGAAATTTTGAAAACTGCAGGGGAGATTGGGACAAATGGGACCAAAAGCCGCTTTTAGTACTTGGCGTATGTTGGGTATAAAAATTCGTAATTTCAAACTGCGAATATGTGCAGAGAGCCAGAATTTGGCTCCAAAATATGGCTCAGGCCTCGAAATCGGGATATTTGGGATATTTTGAAAACTGCAGGGGAGTTTGTGCAAAATGTGGAACACTGCCGCTTTCAGTACTTGGCATATGTTGGGTATAAAAAAGTTGTAATTTTAAACAGCGAATACGTGCAGAGAGCCAAAATTTGACTCCAAAATATGGCTTAGGCCTCGAAATTGGGATGTTTGAGATATTTTGAAAACTGCAGGAGAGTTTGTGCAAAATGTGAAACACTGCCGCTTTCAGTACTTGGCATATGTTGGGTATAAAAATTTGTAATATAATACTGCGAATACGTACAAAGAGCTAGAATTTGGATCCAAAATATGACTCTGGCCTCGAAATTGGGATGTTTGGGATATTTTGAAAACTGCAGGAGAGTTTGTGCTAAATGTGAAACACTGCCGCTTTCAGTACTTGGCATATGTTGGGAATGAAAAGTCGTAATTTCAGACTGCGAATACGTGCAGCGAGCCTGAATTTGGCTCCAAGATATGGCTCAGGCCTCGAAATTGGGATGTTTGGAATATTTTGAAAACTGCAGGGAGGTTTGGGACAAATGTGACCAAACGCCGCTTTCAGTACTTCGCATATGTTGGGTATAAAATAGTCGTAATTTCAAACTGCGAATACGTGCAGAGAGTCAGAATTTGGGTCGATAATATGGCTCAGGCCTCGAAATTGGGATGTTTGGTTTATTTCGAGAACTGCATTGGAGTTTGTGCAAAATGTGACTCACTGCCGCTTTCAGTACTTAACATATGTTGGGTATAAAAAAGTTGTTATTTCAAACAGCGAATACGTGCAGAGAGCCAAAATTTGACTCCAAAATATAGCTCAGGCCTCGAAATCGGGATGTTTGGGATATTTGGAAAATTGCAGGGAGGATTGGGACAAATGTGACCAAACGCCGCTTTCAATACTTGGCATATGTTGGGGATAAAAAAGTTTTAATTTCAAACTGCGAATACGTGCAGATAGCCAAAATTTGGCTCCAAAATATGGCTCAGGCCTCGAAATTGGGATGTTTGGGATATTTTGAAAACTGCAGGAGAGTTTGTGCAAAATGTGAAACACTTCCTCTTTCAGTACTTGGCATATGTTGGGTATAAAAATTTATAATATCAAACTGCGAATACGTACAGAGAGCAAGAATTTGGCTCCAAAATATGACTCTGGCCTCGAAATTGGGATATTTGGGATATTTTGAAAACTGCAGGAGAGTTTGTGCAAAATGTGAAACACTGCCGCTTTCAGTACTTGGCATATGTTGGGTATAAAAAATCGTAATTTCAAACTGCGAATACTTGCAGAGAGCCAGAATTTGGCTCCAAAATGTGGCTCAGGCCTCGAATTTGGGATATTTGGGATATTTCGAAAACTGCAGGGGGGTTTGGGACAAATGAGAATAAACGCTGTTTTCAGTACTTGGCATATGTAGGGTATAAAAAATCGTAATTTCAAACTGCGAATACTTGCAGAGAGCCAAAATTTGGCTCCAAAATATGGCTCAGGCCTCGAAATTGGGATGTTTGGGATATTTTGAAAACTGCAGGAGAGTTTGTGCAAAATGTGAAACACTGCCGCTTTCAGTACTTGGCATATGTTCGGTATAAAAAAGTTGTAATTTCAAACAGAGAATACGTGCAGAGAGCCAAAATTTGACTCCAAAATATAGCTCAGGCCTCGAAATCGGGATGTTTGGGATATTTTGTAAATTGCAGGGAGGATTGGGACAAATGTGACCAAATGCCGCTTTCAGTACTTGACATATGTTGGGTATAAAAAAGTTGTAATTTCAAACTGCGAATACGTGCAGAGAGCCAAAATTTGGCTCCAAAATATGGCTTAGGCCTCGAAATTGGGATGTTTGGGATATTTTGAAAACTGCAGGAGAGTTTGTGCAAAATGTGAAACACTTCCTCTTTCAGTACTTGGCATATGTTGGGTATAAAAATTTATAATATCAAACTGCGAATACGTACAGAGAGCAAGAATTTGGCTCCAAAATATGACTCTGGCCTCGAAATTGGGATATTTGGGATATTTTGAAAACTGCAGGAGAGTTTGTGCAAAATGTGAAACACTGCCGCTTTCAGTACTTGGCATATGTTGGGTATAAAAAATCGTAATTTCAAACTGCGAATACTTGCAGAGAGCCAGAATTTGGCTCCAAAATGTGGCTCAGGCCTCGAATTTGGGATATTTGGGATATTTCGAAAACTGCAGGGGGGTTTGGGACAAATGTGAATAAACGCTGTTTTCAGTACTTGGCATATGTAGGGTATAAAAAATCGTAATTTCAAACTGCGAATACTTGCAGAGAGCCAAAATTTGGCTCCAAAATATGGCTCAGGCCTAGAAATTGGGATGTTTGGGATATTTTGAAAACTGCAGGAGAGTTTGTGCAAAATGTGAAACACTGCCGCTTTCAGTACTTGACATATGTTGGGTATAAAACGTCATAATTTCAAACTGCGAATACGTGAATAAAGCCAGAATTTGGCTCCAAAATATGGCTCAGGCCTCGAAATTGGGATGATTGGGAAATTTTGAAAACTGCAGGGGAGATTGGGACAAATGGGACCAAAAGCCGCTTTTAGTACTTGGCGTATGTTGGGTATAAAAATTCGTAATTTCAAACTGCGAATATGTGCAATGAGCCAGAATTTGGCTCCAAAATATGGCTCAGGCCTCGAAATCGGGATATTTGGGATATTTTGAAAACTGCAGGGGAGTTTGTGCAAAATGTGGAACACTGCCGCTTTCAGTACTTGGCATATGTTGGGTATAAAAAAGTTGTAATTTTAAACAGCGAATACGTGCAGAGAGCCAAAATTTGACTCCAAAATATAGCTCAGGCCTCGAAATCGGGATGTTTGGGATATTTTGAAAATTGCAGGGAGGATTGGGACAAATGTGACCAAACGCCGCTTTCAGTACTTGACATATGTTGGGTATAAAAAAGTTGTAATTTCAAACTGCGAATACGTGCAGAGAGCCAAAATTTGGCTCCAAAATATGGCTTAGGCCTCGAAATTGGGATGTTTGGGATATTTTGAAAACTGCAGGAGAGTTTGTGCAAAATGTGAAACACTGCCGCTTTCAGTACTTGGCATATGTTGGGTATAAAAATTTGTAATATAATACTGCGAATACGTACAAAGAGCTAGAATTTGGATCCAAAATATGACTCTGGCCTCGAAATTGGGATGTTTGGGATATTTTGAAAACTGCAGGAGAGTTTGTGCTAAATGTGAAACACTGCCGCTTTCAGTACTTGGCATATGTTGGGAATGAAAAGTCGTAATTTCAGACTGCGAATACGTGCAGCGAGCCTGAATTTGGCTCCAAGATATGGCTCAGGCCTCGAAATTGGGATGTTTGGAATATTTTGAAAACTGCAGGGAGGTTTGGGACAAATGTGACCAAACGCCGCTTTCAGTACTTCGCATATGTTGGGTATAAAATAGTCGTAATTTCAAACTGCGAATACGTGCAGAGAGTCAGAATTTGGGTCGATAATATGGCTCAGGCCTCGAAATTGGGATGTTTGGTTTATTTCGAGAACTGCATTGGAGTTTGTGCAAAATGTGACTCACTGCCGCTTTCAGTACTTAACATATGTTGGGTATAAAAAAGTTGTTATTTCAAACAGCGAATACGTGCAGAGAGCCAAAATTTGACTCCAAAATATAGCTCAGGCCTCGAAATCGGGATGTTTGGGATATTTGGAAAATTGCAGGGAGGATTGGGACAAATGTGACCAAACGCCGCTTTCAATACTTGGCATATGTTGGGGATAAAAAAGTTTTAATTTCAAACTGCGAATACGTGCAGATAGCCAAAATTTGGCTCCAAAATATGGCTCAGGCCTCGAAATTGGGATGTTTGGGATATTTTGAAAACTGCAGGAGAGTTTGTGCAAAATGTGAAACACTTCCTCTTTCAGTACTTGGCATATGTTGGGTATAAAAATTTATAATATCAAACTGCGAATACGTACAGAGAGCAAGAATTTGGCTCCAAAATATGACTCTGGCCTCGAAATTGGGATATTTGGGATATTTTGAAAACTGCAGGAGAGTTTGTGCAAAATGTGAAACACTGCCGCTTTCAGTACTTGGCATATGTTGGGTATAAAAAATCGTAATTTCAAACTGCGAATACTTGCAGAGAGCCAGTATTTGGCTCCAAAATGTGGCTCAGGCCTCGAATTTGGGATATTTGGGATATTTCGAAAACTGCAGGGGGGTTTGGGACAAATGTGAATAAACGCTGTTTTCAGTACTTGGCATATGTAGGGTATAAAAAATCGTAATTTCAAACTGCGAATACTTGCAGAGAGCCAAAATTTGGCTCCAAAATATGGCTCAGGCCTCGAAATTGGGATGTTTGGGATATTTTGAAAACTGCAGGAGAGTTTGTGCAAAATGTGAAACACTGCCGCTTTCAGTACTTGGCATATGTTCGGTATAAAAAAGTTGTAATTTCAAACAGAGAATACGTGCAGAGAGCCAAAATTTGACTCCAAAATATAGCTCAGGCCTCGAAATCGGGATGTTTGGGATATTTTGAAAATTGCAGGGAGGATTGGGACAAATGTGACCAAATGCCGCTTTCAGTACTTGACATATGTTGGGTATAAAAAAGTTGTAATTTCAAACTGCGAATACGTGCAGAGAGCCAAAATTTGGCTCCAAAATATGGCTTAGGCCTCGAAATTGGGATGTTTGGGATATTTTGAAAACTGCAGGAGAGTTTGTGCAAAATGTGAAACACTGCCGCTTTCAGTACTTGGCATATGTTGGGTATAAAAATTTGTAATATAATACTGCGAATACGTATAAAGAGCTAGAATTTGGATCCAAAATATGACTCTGGCTTCGAAATTGGGATGTTTGGGATATTTTGAAAACTGCAGGAGAGTTTGTGCAAAATGTGAAACACTGCCGCTTTCAGTACTTGGCATATGTTGGGTATAAAAAATCGTAATTTCAAACTGCGAATACTTGCAGAGAGCCAGAATTTGGCTCCAAAATATGGCTCAGGCCTCGAAATTGGGATATTTGGGATATTTCGAAAACTGCAGGGGAGTTTGTGCAAAATGTGACTCGCTGCCGCTTTCAGGACTTGATATATGTTGGGTATAAAAAGTCGTTATTTCAAACTGCGAATACGTGCATAGAGCCAGAATTTGCCTCCAAAATTTGGCTCAGGCCTCGAAATTGGGATGTTTGGGATATTTTGAAAACTGCAGGGGGGGTTTGGGACAAATGTGACCAAATGCCGCTTTCAGTACTTTGCATATGTTGAGTATGAAAAGTCGCAATTTCAAACTGCGAATACGTGCAGCGAGCCTGAATTAGGCTCCAAAATATGGCTCAGGCCTCGAAATTGGGATGTTTGGAATATTTTGAAAACTGCAGCGAGGTTTGGGACAAATGTGACCAAACGCCACTTTCAGTACTTTGCATATGTTGGGTATAAAAAAGTCGTAATTTCAAACTGCGAATACGTGCACAGAGTCAGAATTTGGCTCGAAAATATGGCTCAGGCCTCGAAATTGGGATGTTTGGATTATTATGAAAACTGCATTGGAGTTTGTGCAAAATGTGACTCACTGCCGCTTAAAGTACTTGGCATATGTTGGGTATAAAAAGTCGTAATTTCAAGCAGCAAATACGTGCATAGAACCAGAATTTGGCTCTAAAATATCGCTCAGGCCTCAAAATTGGGATATTTAGGATATTTTGAAAACTGCAGTGGAGTTTGTGCAAAATGTGACTCAATTCCGCTTTAAGTACTTGGCATATGTTGGGTATAAAAAGTCGTAATTTCAAACAGCAAATACGTGCAGAGAGCAAGAATTTGACTTCAAAATATGGCTCAGGCCTCGAAATTGGGATGTTTGGGATATTTCGAAAATTGCAGGGGGGATTGGAACAAATGTGACCAAACGCCGCTTTCAGTAATTGGCATATGTTGGGTATAAAAAAGTCGTAATTTCAAACTGCGAATACGTGCAGAGAGCCAGAATTTGGCTCCAAAATATGACTCAGGCCTCGAAATTGGGATATTTGGGATATTTTGAAAACTGCAGGGGACTTTGTGCAAAATGTGACTCACTGCCACTGTCAGTACTTGGCATATGTTGGGTATAAGAAATTCGAAATTTAAAACTGCGAATACGTGCAGAGAGCCAGAATTTGGCTCCAAAATATGGCTTAGGCCTCGAAATTTGGATGTTTGGGATATTTTGAAAATTGCAGGGGGGATTGGGACAAATGTGACCAAACGCCGCTTTCAGTACTTGGCATATGTTGGGTATAAAAATTCGTAATTTCAAACTGTGAATACGTGCAGAGAGCCAGAATTTGGCTCCAAAATATGGCTCAGGCCTCGAAATTGGGATGTTTGGGATATTTTGAAAACTGCAATAGAGTTTGTGCAAAATGTGAAACACTGCCGCTTTACGTACTTGGCATATGTTGGGTATAAAAATTCGTAATATCAAACTGCGAATACGTACAGAGAGCATGAATTTGGCTCCAAAATATGACTCTGGCCTCGAAATTGGTATGTTTGGGATATTTTGAAAACTGCAGGAGAGTTTGTGCAAAATGTGATACACTGCCGCTTTCAGTACTTGGCATATGTTGGGTATAAAAAATCGTTATTTCTAACTGCGAATACTTGCAGAGAGCCAGAATTTGGCTCAAAAATATGGCTCAGGCCTCGAAATTGGGATATTTGGGATATTTCGAAAACTGCAGGGGGGTTTGGGACAAATGTGAATAAACGCCGTTTTCAGTACTTGGCATATGTTGGGTATAAAAAATCGTAATTTCAAACTGCGAATACTTGCAGAGAGCCAGAATTTGGCTCCAAAATATGGTTCAGGCCTCGAAATTGGGATATTTGGGATATTTCGAAAACTGCAGGGGAGTTTGTTCAAAATGTGACTCACTGCCGCTTTCAGTACTTGGCATATGTTGGGAATGAAAAGTCGTAATTTCAAACTGCGAATACGTGCAGCGAGCCTGAATTTGGCTCCAAGATATGGCTCAGGCCTCGAAATTGGGATGTTTGGAATATTTTGAAAACTGCAGGGAGGTTTGGGACAAATGTGACCAAACGCCGCTTTCAGTACTTCGCATATGTTGGGTATAAAATAGTCGTAATTTCAAACTGCGAATACGTGCAGAGAGTCAGAATTTGGGTCGATAATATGGCTCAGGCCTCGAAATTGGGATGTTTGGATTATTTCGAGAACTGCATTGGAGTTTGTGCAAAATGTGACTCACTGCCGCTTTCAGTACTTAACATATGTTGGGTATAAAAAAGTTGTAATTTCAAACAGCGAATACGTGCAGAGAGCCAAAATTTGACTCCAAAATATAGCTCAGGCCTCGAAATCGGGATGTTTGGGATATTTGGAAAATTGCAGGGAGGATTGGGACAAATGTGACCAAACGCCGCTTTCAATACTTGGCATATGTTGGGTATAAAAAAGTTTTAATTTCAAACTGCGAATACGTGCAGATAGCCAAAATTTGGCTCCAAAATATGGCTCAGGCCTCGAAATTGGGATGTTTGGGATATTTTGAAAACTGCTGGAGAGTTTGTGCAAAATGTGAAACACTTCCTCTTTCAGTACTTGGCATATGTTGGGTATAAAAATTTGTAATATCAAACTGCGAATACGTACAGAGAGCAAGAATTTGGCTCCAAAATATGACTCTGGCCTCGAAATTGGGATATTTGGGATATTTTGAAAACTGCAGGAGAGTTTGTGCAAAATGTGAAACACTGCCGCTTTCAGTACTTGGCATATGTTGGGTATAAAAAATCGTAATTTCAAACTGCGAATACTTGCAGAGAGCCAGAATTTGGCTCCAAAATGTGGCTCAGGCCTCGAAATTGGGATATTTGGGATATTTCGAAAACTGCAGGGGGGTTTGGGACAAATGTGAATAAACGCTGTTTTCAGTACTTGGCATATGTAGGGTATAAAAAATCGTAATTTCAAACTGCGAATACTTGCAGAGAGCCAAAATTTGGCTCCAAAATATGGCTCAGGCCTCGAAATTGGGATGTTTGGGATATTTTGAAAACTGCAGGAGAGTTTGTGCAAAATGTGAAACACTGCCGCTTTCAGTACTTGGCATATGTTCGGTATAAAAAATCGTAATTTCAAACTGCGAATACTTGCAGAGAGCCAGAATTTGGCTCCAATATATGGCTCAGGCCTCGAAATTGGGATATTTGGGATATTTCGAAAACTGCAGGGGTGTTTGGGACAAATGTGAATAAACGCCGTTTTCAGTACTTGGCATATGTTGGGTATAAAAAATCGTAACTTCAAACTGCGAATACTTGCAGAGAGCCAGAATTTGGCTCCAAAATATGGCTCAGGCCGCGAAATTGGGATATTTGGGATATTTCGAAAACTGCAGGGGAATTTGTGCAAAATGTGACTCACTGCCGCTTTAAGTACTTGACATATGTTGGGTATGAAAAGTCGTAATTTCAAACTGCGAATACGTGCAGCGAGCCTGAATTTGGCTCCAAAATATGGCTCAAGCCTCGAAATTGGGATGTTTGGAATATTTTGAAAACTGCAGGGAGGTTTGGGACAAATGTGACCAAACGCCGCTTTTAGTACTTCGCATATGTTGGGTATAAAAAAGTCATAATTTCAAACTGCGAATACGTGCAGAGAGTAAGAATTTGGCTCGAAAATATGGCTCAGGCCTCGAAATTGGGATGTTTGGGATATTTTGAAAACTGCAGGAGAGTTTGTGCAAAATGTGAAACACTGCCGCTTTAAGTACTTGGCATATGTTAGGTATAAAAATTTGTAATATCAAACTGCGAATACGTACAGAGAGCAAGAATTTGGCTCCAAAATATGACTCTTGCCTCGAAATTGGGATATTTGGGATATTTTGAAAACTGCAGGAGAGTTTGTGCAAAATGTGAAACACTGCCGTTCTCAGTACTTGGCATTTGTTGGGTATAAAAAATCGTAATTTCAAACTGCGAATACTTGCAGAGCCAGAATTTGGCTCCAAAATATTGCTCAGGCCTCGAAATTGGGATATTTGGGATATTTCGAAAACTGCAGGGGGGTTTGGGACAAATGTGAATAAACGCTGTTTTCAGTACTTGACATATGTTGGGTATAAAAAATCGTAATTTCAAACTGCGAATACGTGCAGAGAGCCAGAATTTGGCTCCAAAATATGACTCAGGCCTCGAAATTGGGATATTTGGGATATTTCGAAAACTGCAGGTGAGTTTGTGCAAAATGTGACTCACTGCCGCTTTCAGAACTTGATATATGTTGAGTATAAAAAGTCGTTATTTCAAACTGCAAATAGGTGCATAGAGCCAGAATTTGCCTCCAAAACATGTCTCAGGCCTCGAAATTGGGATGTTTGGGATATTTTGAAAACTGCAGGGGGGTTTGGGACAAATGTGACCAAACGCCGCTTTCAGTACTTTGCATATGTTGGGTATGAAAAGTCGCAATTTCAAACTGCGAATACGTGCAGCGAGCCTGAATTTGGCTCCAAAATGTGGCTCAGGCCTCGAAATTGGGATGTTTGGAATATTTTGTAAACTGCAGGGAGGTTTGGGACAAATGTGACCAAACGCCACTTTCAGTACTTCGCATATGTTGGGTATAAAAAAGTCGTAATTTCAAACTGCGAATACGTGCAGAGAGTCAGAATTTGGCTTGAAAATATGGCTCAGGCCTTGAAATTGGGATGTTTGGATTATTTTGAAAACTGCATTGGAGTTTGTGCAAAATGTGACTAACTGCCGCTTTCAGTACTTGGCATATATTGGGTATAAAAAGTCGTAATTTCAAACAACAAATACATGCAGAGAACCAGAATTTGGCTCTAAAATATGGCTCAGGCCTCAAAATTGGGATATTTAGGATATTTTGAAAACTGCAGTGGAGTTTGTGCAAAATGTGACTCAATGCCGCTTTCAGTACTTGGCATATGTTGGGTATAAAAAGTCATAATTTCAAACAGCAAATACGTGCAGAGAGCCAGAATTTGGCTCCAAAATATGGCTCTGGCCTCGAAATTGGGATATTTGGGATATTTCGAAAACTGCAGGGGGGTTTGGGACAAATGTGAATAAACGCTGTTTTCAGTACTTGGCATATGTTGGGTATAAAAAATCGTAATTTCAAACTGCGAATACGTGCAGAGAGCCAGAATTTGGCTCCAAAATATGACTCAGGCCTCGAAATTGTGATATTTGGGATATTTTGAAAACTGCAGGGGAGATTGGGACAAATGTGACCAAAAGCCGCTCTTAGTACTTGGCGTATGTTAGATATAAAAAGTCGTAATTTCAAACTGCGAATATGTGCAGAGAGCCAGAATTTGGCTCCAAAGTATGGCTCAGGCCTCGAAATCGGGATATTTGGGATATTTTGAAAACTGCATTGGAGTTTGTGCAAAATGTGACTCACTGCCGCTTTCAGTACTTGGCATATGTTGGGTATAAAAAAGTTGTAATTTCAAACAGCGAATACGTGCAGAGAGCCAAAATTTGACTCCAAAATATGGCTCAGGCCTCCAAATCGGGATGTTTGGGATATTTTGAAAATTGCAGGGAGGATTGGGACAAATGTGATCAAACGCCGCTTTCAGTACTTGGCATATGTTGGGTATAAAAAAGTTTTAATTTCAAACTGCGAATACGTTCAGAGAGCCAAAATTTGGCTCCAAAATATGGCTCAGACCTCGAAATTGGGATGTTTGGGATATTTTGAAAACTGCAGGAGAGTTTGTGCAAAATGTGAAACACTGCCGCTTTCAGTACTTGGCATATGTTGGGTATAAAAATTTGTAATATCAAACTGTGAATACGTACAGAGAGCAAGAATTTGGCTCCAAAATATGACTCTGGCCTCGAAATTGGGATGTTTGGGATATTTTGAAAACTGCAGGCGGGTTTGGGACAAATGTGACCAAACGCCGCTTTCAGTACTTGGCATATGTTGGGTATGAAATGTCACAATTTCAAACTGCGAATACGTGCAGCGAGCCTGAATTTGGCTCCAACATATGGCTCAGGCCTCGAAATTGGGATGTTTGGAATATTTTGAAAACTGCAGGGAGGTTTGGGACAAATGTGACCAAACGCCACTTTCAGTACTTCGCATATGTTGGGTATAAAAAAGTCGTAAAATCAAACTGCGAATACGTGCAGAGAGTCAGAATTTGGCTCGAAAATATGGCTCAGGCCTCGAAATTGGGATATTTGGGATATTTTGAAAACTGCAGGGGACTTTGTGCAAAATGTGACTCACTGCCACTGTCAGTACTTGGAATATGTTGGGTATAAGAAATTCGAAATTTAAAACTGCGAATACGTGCAGAGAGCCAGAATTTGGCTCCAAAATATGGCTTAGGCCTCGAAATTTGGATGTTTGGGATATTTTGAAAATTGCAGGGGGGATTGGGACAAATGTGACCAAACGCCGCTTTCAGTACTTGGCATATGTTGGGTATAAAACAAGTCGCAATTTCAAACTGCGAAAACGTGAAGAAAGCCAGAATTTGGCTCCAAAATATGGCTCAGGCCTCGAAATTGGGATGTTTGGGATATTTTGAAAACTGCAGGGGAGTTTGGGACAAATATGACCAAACGCCGCTTTCAGTACTTGGCTTCAGTATATAGTTGGGTGTAAAAGTCGTAATTTCAAACAGCGAATACGTGCAGAGAGCCTGAATTTGGTTCCAAAACATGGCTCAGACCTCGAAATTGGGATGTTTGGGATATATTGAAACTGCAGGGAGGTATGGGAAATATGTGACCAAACGCCGCTTTCAGTACTTGGCATATGTTGGGTATAAAAATTCGTAATTTCAAACTGTGAATACGTGCAGAGGGCCAGAATTTGGCTCCAAAATATGGCTCAGGCCTCGAAATTGGGATGTTTGGGATATTTTGAAAACTGCAATAGAGTTTGTGCAAAATGTGAAACACTGCCGCTTTACGTACTTGGCATATGTTGGGTATAAAAATTCGTAATATCAAACTGCGAATACGTACAGAGAGCATGAATTTGGCTCCAAAATATGACTCTGGCCTCGAAATTGGTATGTTTGGGATATTTTGAAAACTGCAGGAGAGTTTGTGCAAAATGTGATACACTGCCGCTTTCAGTACTTGGCATATGTTGGGTATAAAAAATCGTTATTTCTAACTGCGAATACTTGCAGAGAGCCAGAATTTGGCTCAAAAATATGGCTCAGGCCTCGAAATTGGGATATTTGGGATATTTCGAAAACTGCAGGGGGGTTTGGGACAAATGTGAATAAACGCCGTTTTCAGTACTTGGCATATGTTGGGTATAAAAAATCGTAATTTCAAACTGCGAATACTTGCAGAGAGCCAGAATTTGGCTCCAAAATATGGTTCAGGCCTCGAAATTGGGATATTTGGGATATTTCGAAAACTGCAGGGGAGTTTGTGCAAAATGTGACTCACTGCCGCTTTCAGTACTTGGCATATGTTGGGAATGAAAAGTCGTAATTTCAAACTGCGAATACGTGCAGCGAGCCTGAATTTGGCTCCAAGATATGGCTCAGGCCTCGAAATTGGGATGTTTGGAATATTTTGAAAACTGCAGGGAGGTTTGGGACAAATGTGACCAAACGCCGCTTTCAGTACTTCGCATATGTTGGGTATAAAATAGTCGTAATTTCAAACTGCGAATACGTGCAGAGAGTCAGAATTTGGGTCGATAATATGGCTCAGGCCTCGAAATTGGGATGTTTGGATTATTTCGAGAACTGCATTGGAGTTTGTGCAAAATGTGACTCACTGCCGCTTTCAGTATTTAACATATGTTGGGTATAAAAAAGTTGTAATTTCAAACAGCGAATACGTGCAGAGAGCCAAAATTTGACTCCAAAATATAGCTCAGGCCTCGAAATCGGGATGTTTGGGATATTTGGAAAATTGCAGGGAGGATTGGGACAAATGTGACCAAACGCCGCTTTCAATACTTGGCATATGTTGGGTATAAAAAAGTTTTAATTTCAAACTGCGAATACGTGCAGATAGCCAAAATTTGGCTCCAAAATATGGCTCAGGCCTCGAAATTGGGATGTTTGGGATATTTTGAAAACTGCAGGAGAGTTTGTGCAAAATGTGAAACACTTCCTCTTTCAGTACTTGGCATATGTTGGGTATAAAAATTTGTAATATCAAACTGCGAATACGTACAGAGAGCAAGAATTTGGCTCCAAAATATGACTCTGGCCTCGAAATTGGGATATTTGGGATATTTTGAAAACTGCAGGAGAGTTTGTGCAAAATGTGAAACACTGCCGCTTTCAGTACTTGGCATATGTTGGGTATAAAAAATCGTAATTTCAAACTGCGAATACTTGCAGAGAGCCAGAATTTGGCTCCAAAATGTGGCTCAGGCCTCGAAATTGGGATATTTGGGATATTTCGAAAACTGCAGGGGGGTTTGGGACAAATGTGAATAAACGCTGTTTTCAGTACTTGGCATATGTAGGGTATAAAAAATCGTAATTTCAAACTGCGAATACTTGCAGAGAGCCAAAATTTGGCTCCAAAATATGGCTCAGGCCTCGAAATTGGGATGTTTGGGATATTTTGAAAACTGCAGGAGAGTTTGTGCAAAATGTGAAACACTGCCGCTTTCAGTACTTGGCATATGTTCGGTATAAAAAATCGTAATTTCAAACAGCGAATACTTGCAGAGAGCCAGAATTTGGCTCCAAAATATGGCTCAGGCCTCGAAATTGGGATATTTGGGATATTTCGAAAACTGCAGGGGTGTTTGGGACAAATGTGAATAAACGCCGTTTTCAGTACTTGGCATATGTTGGGTATAAAAAATCGTAACTTCAAACTGCGAATACTTGCAGAGAGCCAGAATTTGGCTCCAAAATATGGCTCAGGCCGCGAAATTGGGATATTTGGGATATTTCGAAAACTGCAGGGGAGTTTGTGCAAAATGTGACTCACTGCCGCTTTAAGTACTTGACATATGTTGGGTATGAAAAGTCGTAATTTCAAACTGCGAATACGTGCAGCGAGCCTGAATTTGGCTCCAAAATATGGCTCAAGCCTCGAAATTGGGATGTTTGGAATATTTTGAAAACTGCAGGGAGGTTTGGGACAAATGTGACCAAACGCCGCTTTAAGTACTTCGCATATGTTGGGTATAAAAAAGTCATAATTTCAAACTGCGAATACGTGCAGAGAGTCAGAATTTGGCTCGAAAATATGGCTCAGGCCTCGAAATTGGGATGTTTGGGATATTTTGAAAACTGCAGGAGAGTTTGTGCAAAATGTGAAACACTGCCGCTTTAAGTACTTGGCATATGTTAGGTATAAAAATTTGTAATATCAAACTGCGAATACGTACAGAGAGCAAGAATTTGGCTCCAAAATATGACTCTGGCCTCGAAATTGGGATATTTGGGATATTTTGAAAACTGCAGGAGAGTTTGTGCAAAATGTGAAACACTGCCGCTCTCAGTACTTGGCATATGTTGGGTATAAAAAATCGTAATTTCAAACTGCGAATACTTGCAGAGCCAGAATTTGGCTCCAAAATATTGCTCAGGCTCGAAATTGGGATATTTGGGATATTTCGAAAACTGCAGGGGGGTTTGGGACAAATGTGAATAAACGCTGTTTTTAGTACTTGACATATGTTGGGTATAAAAAATCGTAATTTTAAACTGCGAATACGTGCAGAGAGCCAGAATTTGGCTCCAAAATATGACTCAGGCCTCGAAATTGGGATATTTGGGATATTTCGAAAACTGCAGGTGAGTTTGTGCAAAATGTGACTCACTGCCGCTTTGAGAACTTGATATATGTTGAGTATAAAAAGTCGTTATTTCAAACTGCAAATAGGTGCATAGAGCCAGAATTTGCCTCCAAAACATGGCTCAGGCCTCGAAATTGGGATGTTTGGGATATTTTGAAAACTGCAGGGGGGTTTGGGACAAATGTGACCAAACGCCGCTTTCAGTACTTTGCATATGTTGGGTATGAAAAGTCGCAATTTCAAACTGCGAATACGTGCAGCGAGCCTGAATTTGGCTCCAAAATGTGGCTCAGGCCTCGAAATTGGGATGTTTGGAATATTTTGTAAACTGCAGGGAGGTTTGGGACAAATGTGACCAAACGCCACTTTCAGTACTTCGCATATGTTGGGTATAAAAAAGTCGTAATTTCAAACTGCGAATACGTGCAGAGAGTCAGAATTTGGCTCGAAAATATGGCTCAGGCCTTGAAATTGGGATGTTTGGATTATTTTGAAAACTTCATTGGAGTTTGTGCAAAATGTGACTAACTGCCGCTTTCAGTACTTGGCATATATTGGGTATAAAAAGTCGTAATTTCAAACAACAAATACATGCAGAGAACCAGAATTTGGCTCTAAAATATGGCTCAGGCCTCAAAATTGGGATATTTAGGATATTTTGAAAACTGCAGTGGAGTTTGTGCAAAATGTGACTCAATGCCGCTTTCAGTACTTGGCATATGTTGGGTATAAAAAGTCATAATTTCAAACAGCAAATACGTGCAGAGAGCCAGAATTTGGCTCCAAAATATGGCTCTGGCCTCGAAATTGGGATATTTGGGATATTTCGAAAACTGCAGGGGGGTTTGGGACAAATGTGAATAAACGCAGTTTTCAGTACTTGGCATATGTTGGGTATAAAAAATCGTAATTTCAAACTGCGAATACGTGCAGAGAGCCAGAATTTGGCTCCAAAATATGACTCAGGCCTCGAAATTGTGATATTTGGGATATTTTGAAAACTGCAGGGGAGATTGGGACAAATGTGACCAAAAGCCGCTCTTAGTACTTGGCGTATGTTGGATATAAAAAGTCGTAATTTCAAACTGCGAATATGTGCAGAGAGCCAGAATTTGGCTCCAAAGTATGGCTCAGGCCTCGAAATCGGGATATTTGGGATATTTTGAAAACTGCATTGGAGTTTGTGCAAAATGTGACTCACTGCCGCTTTCAGTACTTGGCATATGTTGGGTATAAAAAAGTTGTAATTTCAAACAGCGAATACGTGCAGAGAGCCAAAATTTGACTCCAAAATATGGCTCAGGCCTCCAAATCGGGATGTTTGGGATATTTTGAAAATTGCAGGGAGGATTGGGACAAATGTGATCAAACGCCGCTTTCAGTACTTGGCATATGTTGGGTATAAAAAAGTTTTAATTTCAAACTGCGAATACGTTCAGAGAGCCAAAATTTGGCTCCAAAATATGGCTCAGGCCTCGAAATTGGGATGTTTGGGATATTTTGAAAACTGCAGGAGAGTTTGTGCAAAATGTGAAACACTGCCGCTTTCAGTACTTGGCATATGTTGGGTATAAAAATTTGTAATATCAAACTGTGAATACGTACAGAGAGCAAGAATTTGGCTCCAAAATATGACTCTGGCCTCGAAATTGGGATGTTTGGGATATTTTGAAAACTGCAGGCGGGTTTGGGACAAATGTGACCAAACGCCGCTTTCAGTACTTGGCATATGTTGGGTATGAAATGTCACAATTTCAAACTGCGAATACGTGCAGCGAGCCTGAATTTGGCTCCAACATATGGCTCAGGCCTCGAAATTGGGATGTTTGGAATATTTTGAAAACTGCAGGGAGGTTTGGGACAAATGTGACCAAACGCCACTTTCAGTACTTCGCATATGTTGGGTATAAAAAAGTCGTAAAATCAAACTGCGAATACGTGCAGAGAGTCAGAATTTGGCTCGAAAATATGGCTCAGGCCTCGAAATTGGGATGTTTGAATTATTTTGAAAACTGCATTGGAGTTTGTGCAAAATGTGACTAACTACCGTTTTCAGTACTTGGCATATGTTGGGTATAAAAAGTCGTAATTTCAAACAGCAAATACGTGCAGAGAGCCAGAATTTGGCTCCAAAATATGGCTGAGGACTCGAAATTGGGATGTTTGGGATATTTTGAAAACTGCAGGGGAGTTTGGGACAAATATGACCAAACGCCGCTTTCAGTACTTGGCATATGTTGGGTATAAAAGTCGTAATTTCAAACAGCGAATACGTGCAGAGAGCTTGAATTTGGTTCCAAACATATGGCTCAGGCCTCGAAATTGGGATGATTGGGATATTTTGAAAACTGCAGGGGAGATTGGGACAAATGTGACCATAAGCCGCTTTTAGTACTTGGCGTATGTTGGGTATAAAAAGTCGTAATTTCAAACTGCGAATATGTGCAGAGAGCCAGAATTTGGCTCCAAAATATGGCTCAGGCCTCGAAATTGGGATGTTTGGGATATTTTGAAAACTGCATTGGAGTTTGTGCAAAATGTGACTCACTGCCGCTTTCAGTACTTGGCATATGTTGGGAATAAAAAGTCGTAATTTCAAACAGCGAATACGTGCAGAGAGCCAAAATTTGACTCCAAAATATGGCTCAGGCCTCGAAATTGGGATGTTTGGGATATTTCGAAAACTGCAGGGGAGTTTGTGCAAAATGTGAAACACTGCCGCTTTTAGTACTTGGCATATGTTGGGTATAAAAAAGTTGTAATTTCAAACAGCAAATACGTGCAGAGAGCCAAAATTTGACTCCAAAATATGGCTCAGGCCTCGAAATCGGGATGTTTGGAATATTTTGAAAATTGCAGGGAGGATTGGGACAAATGTGACCAAACGCCGCTTTCAGTACTTGGCAAATGTTGGGTATAAAAAAGTTTTAATTTCAAACTGCGAATACGTCCAGAGAGCCAAAATTTGGCTCCAAAATATGGCTCAGGCCTCAAAATTGGGATATTTGGGATATTTCGAAAACTGCAGGGGGGTTTGGGACAAATGTGAATAAACGCCGTTTTCAGTACTTGGCATATGTTGGGTATAAAAAATCGTAATTTCAAACTGCGAATACTTACAGAGAGCCAGAATTTGGCTCCAAAATAAGGCTCTGGCCTCGAAATTGGGATATTTGGGATATTTTGAAAACTGCAGGGGAGTTTGTGCAAAATGTGACTCACTGTTGCTTTCAGGACTTGATATATGTTGGGTATAAAAAGTCGTTATTTAAAACTGCGAATAAGTGCATAGAGCCAGAAATTGCCTCCAAAATATGGCTCAGGACTCGAAATTGGGATGTTTGGGATATTTTGAAAACTGCAGGGGGGTTTGGGACAAATGTGACCAAACGCCGCTCTCAGTACTTGGCATATGTTGGGTATGAAAAGTCGTAATTTCAAACTGCGAATACGTGCAGCGAGCCTGAATTTGGCTCCAAAATATGGCTCAGGCCTCGAAATTGGGATGTTTGGAATATTTTGAAAACTGCAGGGAGGTTTGGGACAAATGTGACCAAACGCCGCTTTCAGTACTTCGCATATGTTGGGTATAAAAAAGTCGTAATTTCAAACTGCGAATACGTGCAGAGAGTCAGAATTTGGCTCGAAAATATGGCTCAGGCCTCGAAATTGGGATGTTTGGATTATTTCGAAAACTGCATTGGAGTTTGTGCAAAATGTGACTCACTGCCTCTTTCAGTACTTGGCATATGTTGGGTATAAAAAGTCGTAATTTCAAACTGCAAATACGTGCAAAGAACCAGAATTTGGCTCCAAAATATGGCTCAGACCTCGAAATTGGGATGTTTGGGATATTTCGAAAATTGCAGGGGGGATTGGGACAAATGTGACCAAACGCCGCTTTCAGTACTTGGCATATGTTGGGTATAAAAAAGTCGTAATTTCAAACTGCGAATACGTGCAGAGAGACAGAATTTGTCTCCAAAATATGGCTCATGCCTCGAAATTGGGATATTTGGGATATTTTGAAAACTGCAGGGGACTTTGTGCAAAATGTGACTCACTGCTGCTGTCAGTACTTGGCATATGTTGGACATAAAAAAATCGGAATTTAAAACTGCGAATACGTGCAGAGAGCCAGAATTTGGCTCCAAAATATGGCTCAGACCTCGAAATTGGGATGTTTGGGATATTTCGAAAATTGCAAGGGGGATTGGGACAAATGTGACCAAACGCCACTTTCAGTACTTGGCATATGTTGAGTATAAAAAAGTCGTAATTTCAAACTGCGAATACGTGCAGAGAGACAGAATTTGTCTCCAAAATATGGCTCATGCCTCGAAATTGGGATATTTAGGATAATTTGAAAACTGCAGGGGACTTTGTGCAAAATGTGACTCACTGCTGCTGTCAGTACTTGGCATATGTTGGGTATAAAAAATTCGGAATTTAAAACAGCGAATACGTGCAGAGAGCCAGAATTTGGCTCCAAAATATGGCTTAGGCCTCGAAATTGGGATGTTTGGGATAATTTGAAAATTGCAGGGGGGATTGGGACAAATGTGACCAAACGCCGCTTTCAGTACTTGGCATATGTTGGGTATAAAAAAGTCGCAATTTCAAACTGCGAAAACGTGCAGAGAGCCAGAATTTGGCTCCAAAATATGGCTCAGTCCTCGAAATTGGGATGTTTGGGATATTTTGAAAACTGTTGGGGAGTTTGGGACAAATATGACCAAACGCCGCTTTCAGTACTTGGCATATGTTGGGTATAAAAGTCGTAATTTCAAACAGCGAATACGTGCAGAGAGCCTGTATTTGGTTCCAAAATATGGCTCAGACCTCGAAATTGGGATGTTTGGGATATTTTGAAAACTGCAGGGAGGTTTGAGAAATATGTGACCAAACGCCGCTCTCAGTACTTGGCATATGTTGGGTATAAAAATTCGTAATTTCAAACTGCGAAAACGTGCAGAGAGCCAGAATTTGGCTCCAAATATGGCTCAGGCCTCGAAATTGGGATGTTTGGATTATTTTGAAAACTGCATTGGAGTTTGTGCAAAATGTGACTCAATGCCGCTTTCAGTACTTGGCATATGTTGGGTATAAAAAATTCGCAATTTCAAACTGCGAAAACGTGCAGAGAGCCAGAATTTGGCTCCAAAATATGGCTCAGGCCTCGAAATTGGGATGTTTGGGATATTTTGAAAACTGCAGGGGAGTTTGGGACAAATATGACCAAACGCCGCTTTCAGTGCTTGGCATATGTTGGGTATAAAATTTTTTAATTTCAAACTGGGAATACGTGCAGAGAGCCAAAATTTGGCTCCAAAATATGGCTCAGGCCTCGAAATTGGGATGTTTAGGATATTTTGAAAACTGCAGGAGAGTTTGTGCAAAATGTGAAAAACTGCCGCTTTCAGTTCTTGGCATATGTTGGGTATAAAAATTCGTAATAACAAACTGCGAATACATACAGAGAGCAAGAATTTGGCTCCAAAATATGACTCTGGCCTCGAAATTGGGATGTTTGGGATATTTTGAAAACTGCAGGAGAGTTTGTGCAAAATGTGAAACACTGACGCTTTCAGTACTTGGCATATGTTGGGTATAAAAAATCGTAATTTCAAACTGCGAATACTTGCAGAGAGCCAGAATTTGGCTCCAAAATATGGCTCAGGCCTCGAAATTGGGATATTTGGGATATTTTGAAAACTGCAGAGGAGTTTGTGCAAAATGTGACTCACAGCCGCTTTCAGGACTTGATATATGTTGGGTATAAAAAGTCGTTATTTAAAACTGCGAATACGTGCATAGAGCCAGAATTTGCCTCCAAAATATGGCTCAGGCCTCGAAATTGGGATGTTTGGGATATTTTGAAAACTGCAGGGGGGTTTGGGACAAATGTGACCAAACGCCGCTTTCAGTACTTGGCATATGTTGGGTATGAAAAGTCGTAATTTCAAGCTGCGAATACGTGCAGCGAGCCTGAATTTGGCTCCAAAATATGGCTCAGGCCTCGAAATTGGGATGTTTGGAATATTTTGAAAACTGCAGGGAGGTTTGGGACAAATGTGACCAAACGCCGCTTTCAGTACTTGGCATATGTTGGGTATAAAAAAGTCGTAATTTCAAACTGCGAATACGTGCAGAGAGACAGAATTTGTCTCCAAAATATTTCTCATGCCTCGAAATTGGGATATTTGGAATATTTTGAAAACTGCAGGGGACTTTGTGCAAAATGTGACTCACTGCTGCTGTCAGTACTTGGCATATGTTGGGTATAAAAAATTCGGAATTTAAAACTGCGAATACGTGCAGAGAGCCAGAATTTGGCTCCAAAATATGGCTCAGACCTCGAAATAGGGATGTTTGGGATATTTCGAAAATTGCAGTGGGGATTGGGACAAATGTGAACAAACGCCGCATTCAGTACTTGGCATATGTTGGGTATAAAAAAAGTCGTAATTTCAAACTGCGAATACGTGTAGAGAGACAGAATTTGTCTCCAAAATACGGCTCATGCCTCGAAATTGGGATATTTGGGATATTTTGAAAACTGCAGGGGACTTTGTGCAAAATGTGACTCACTGCTGCTGTCAGTACTTGGCATATGTTGGGTAAAAAAAAATCGAAATTTAAAACTGCGAATACGTGCAGAGAGCCAGAATTTGGCTCCAAAATATGGCTTAGGCCTCGAAATTGGGATGTTTGGGATAATTTGAAAATTGCAGGGGAGATTGGGACAAATGTGACTATACGCCGCTTTCAGTACTTGGCATATGTTGGGTATAAAAAATCGCAATTTCAAACTGCGAAAACGTGCAGAGAGCCAGAATTTGGCTCCAAAATATGGCTCAGTCCTCGAAATTGGGATGTTTGGGATATTTTGAAAACTGCAGGGGAGTTTGGGACAAATATGACCAAACGCCGCTTTCAGTACTTGGCATATGTTGGGTATAAAAGTCGTAATTTCAAACAGCGAATACGTGCAGAGAGCCTGAATTTGGTTCCAAAATATGGCTCAGGCCTCGAAATTGGGATGTTTGGATTATTTCGAAAACTGCATTGGAGTTTGTGCAAAATGTGACTCACTGCCGCTTTCAGTACTAGGCATATGTTGGGTATAAAAAGTCGTAATTTCAAACAGCAAATACGTGCAGAGAACCAGAATTTGGCTCCAAAATATGGCTCAGACCTCGAAATTGGGATGTTTGGGATATTTCGAAAATTGCAGGGGGGATTGGGACAAATGTGACCAAACGCCGCTTTCAGTACTTGGCATATGTTGGGTATAAAAAAGTCGTAATTTCAAACTGCGAATACGTGCAGAGAGACAGAATTTGTCTCCAAAATATGGCTCATGCCTCGAAATTGGGATATTTGGGATATTTTGAAAACTGCAGGGGACTTTGTGCAAAATGTGACTCACTGCTGCTGTCAGTACTTGGCATATGTTGGGTATAAAAAATTCGGAATTTAAAACTGCGAATACGTGCAGAGAGCCAGAATTTGGCTCCAAAATATGGCTCAGACCTCGAAATTGGGATGTTTGGGATATTTCGAAAATTGCAGGGGGGATTGGGACAAATGTGACCAAACGCCGCTTTCAGTACTTGGCATATGTTGGGTATAAAAAAGTCGTAATTTCAAACTACGAATACGTGTAGAGAGACAGAATTTGTCTCCAAAATATGGCTCATGCCTCGAAATTGGGATATTTGGGATATTTTGAAAACTGCAGGGGACTTTGTGCAAAATGTGACTCCCTGCTGCTGTCAGTACTTGGCATATGTTGGGTATAAAAAATTCGGAATTTAAAACTGCGAATACGTGCCGAGAGCCAGAATTTGGCTCCAAAATATGGCTTAGGCCTCGAAATTGGGATGTTTGGGATAATTTGAAAATTGCAGGGGGGATTGGGACAAATGTGACCAAACGCCGCTTTCAGTACTTGGCATATGTTGGGTATAAAAAATCGCAATTTCAAACTGCGAAAACGTTCAGAGAGCCAGAATTTTGCTCCAAAATATGGCTCAGTCCTCGAAATTGGGATGTTTGGGATATTTTGAAAACTGCAGGGGAGTTTGGGACAAATATGACCAAATGCCGCTTCAGTACTTGGCATATGTTGGGTATAAAAGTCGTAATTTCAAACAGCGAATACGTGCAGAGAGCCTGAATTTGGTTCCAAAATATGGCTCAGACCTCGAAATTGGGATGTTTGGGATATTTTGAAAACTGCAGGGAGGTTTGGGAAATACGTGACCAAACGCCGCTTTCAGGAATTGGCATATGTTGGGTATAAAAATTCGTAATTTCAAACTGCGAAAACGTGCAGAGAGTCAGAATTTGGCTCCAAATATGGCTCAGGCCTCGAAATCGGGATATTTGGGATATTTTGAAAACTGCATTGGAGTTTGTGCAAAATGTGACTCACTGCCCCTTTCAGTACTTGGCATATGTTGGGTATAAAAAGCCGTAATTTCAAACAGCGAATACGTGCAGAGCCAGAATTTTGCTCCAAAATATGGCTCAGGCCTTGAAATTGGGATGTTTAGGATATTTTGAAAATTGCAGGGGGGATTGGGAAAAATGTGACCAAATGCCGCTTTCAGTACTTGGCATATGTTGGGTATAAAAAGTCGTAATTTCAAACTGCGAATACGTGCAGAGAGCCAGAATTTGGCTGGAAAATATGGCTCAGGTCTCGAAATTGAGATGTTTGGGATATTTTGAAAACGGCAGGGGACTTGGTGCAAAATATGACTCGCTGCCGCTTTCAGTATTTGGCATATGTTGGGTATAAAAAAATCGAAATTCCAAGCTGCGAATACGTGGAGAGAGCCAGAATTTGGCTCCAAAATATGGCTCAGGCCTCGAAATTGGGATGTTTGGATTATTTTGAAAACTGCATTGGAGTTTGTGCAAAATGTGACTAACTGACGCTTTCAGTACTTGGCCCATGTTGGGTGAAAGAAGTCGTAATTTCAAACTGCGAATACGTGCAGAGAGTCAGAATTTGGCTGCAAAATATGGCTCAGGCCTCGAAATTGGGATATTTGGGATATTTTGAAAACTGAAGGGGACTTTGTGCAAAATGTGACTCACTGCCGCATTCAGTACTTGGCATATGTTGGGTATAAAAAAGTCGTAATTCCAAGCTGCGAATACGTGCAGAGAGACAGAATTTAGTTCCAAAATATGGCTCGGGCCTCGAAATTGGGGTATTTGGGATATTTTGAAAACTGCAGGGGACTTTGTGCAAAATGTGACTCACTGCCGCTTTCAGTACTTGGCATATGTTGGGTATTAAAAGTCGTATTTTCAAACTACGAATACGTGCAAAGAGCCAGAATTTGGCTCGAAAATATGGCTCAGGCCTCGAAATTAGAACGTTTAGGATATTTTGAAAATTGCAGGGAGGTTTAGGACAAATGTGACCAAACGCCGCTTTCAGTACTTGGCATATGTTGGGTAAAAAATTTCGTAATTTCATACTGCGAATACGTGCAGAGAGCTAGAATTTGGCTCCAAAATATGACTCAGGCCTCGAAATTGGGATATTTGGGATATTTCGAAAACTGCAGGGGACTTTGTGCAAAATGTGACTCACTGCTGCTGTCAGTACTTGGCATATGTTGGGTAAAAAAAAATCGAAATTTAAAACTGCGAATACGTGCAGAGAGCCAGAATTTGGCTCCAAAATATGGCTTAGGCCTCGAAATTGGGATGTTTGGGATAATTTGAAAATTGCAGGGGGGATTGGGACAAATGTGACTATACGCCGCTTTCAGTACTTGGCATATGTTGGGTATAAAAAATCGCAATTTCAAACTGCGAAAACGTGCAGAGAGCCAGAATTTGGCTCCAAAATATGGCTCAGTCCTCGAAATTGGGATGTTTGGGATATTTTGAAAACTGCAGGGGAGTTTGGGACAAATATGACCAAACGCCGCTTTCAGTACTTGGCATATGTTGGGTATAAAAGTCGTAATTTCAAACAGCGAATACGTGCAGAGAGCCTGAATTTGGTTCCAAAATATGGCTCAGGCCTCGAAATTGGGATGTTTGGATTATTTCGAAAACTGCATTGGAGTTTGTGCAAAATGTGACTCACTGCCGCTTTCAGTACTTGGCATATGTTGGGTATAAAAAGTCGTAATTTCAAACAGCAAATACGTGCAGAGAACCAGAATTTGGCTCCAAAATATGGCTCAGACCTCGAAATTGGGATGTTTGGGATATTTCGAAAATTGCAGGGGGGATTGGGACAAATGTGACCAAACGCCGCTTTCAGTACTTGGCATATGTTGGGTATAAAAAAGTCGTAATTTCAAACTGCGAATACGTGCAGAGAGACAGAATTTGTCTCCAAAATATGGCTCATGCCTCGAAATTGGGATATTTGGGATATTTTGAAAACTGCAGGGGACTTTGTGCAAAATGTGACTCACTGCTGCTGTCAGTACTTGGCATATGTTGGGTATAAAAAATTCGGAATTTAAAACTGCGAATACGTGCAGAGACCCAGAATTTGGCTCCAAAATATGACTCAGACCTCGAAATTGGGATGTTTGGGATATTTCGAAAATTGCAGGGGGGATTGGGACAAATGTGACCAAACGCCGCTTTCAGTACTTGGCATATGTTGGGTATAAAAAAGTCGTAATTTCAAACTACGAATACGTGTAGAGAGACAGAATTTGTCTCCAAAATATGGCTCATGCCTCGAAATTGGGATATTTGGGATATTTTGAAAACTGCAGGGGACTTTGTGCAAAATGTGACTCCCTGCTGCGGTCAGTACTTGGCATATGTTGGGTATAAAAAATTCGGAATTTAAAACTGCGAATACGTGCCGAGAGCCAGAATTTGGCTCCAAAATATGGCTTAGGCCTCGAAATTGGGATGTTTGGGATAATTTGAAAATTGCAGGGGGGATTGGGACAAATGTGACCAAACGCCGCTTTCAGTACTTGGCATATGTTGGGTATAAAAAATCGCAATTTCAAACTGCGAAAACGTTCAGAGAGCCAGAATTTTGCTCCAAAATATGGCTCAGTCCTCGAAATTGGGATGTTTGGGATATTTTGAAAACTGCAGGGGAGTTTGGGACAAATATGACCAAACGCCGCTTCAGTACTTGGCATATGTTGGGTATAAAAGTCGTAATTTCAAACAGCGAATACGTGCAGAGAGCCTGAATTTGGTTCCAAAATATGGCTCAGACCTCGAAATTGGGATGTTTGGGATATTTTGAAAACTGCAGGGAGGTTTGGGAAATACGTGACCAAACGCCGCTTTCAGGAATTGGCATATGTTGGGTATAAAAATTCGTAATTTCAAACTGCGAAAACGTGCAGAGAGTCAGAATTTGGCTCCAAATATGGCTCAGGCCTCGAAATCGGGATATTTGGGATATTTTGAAAACTGCATTGGAGTTTGTGCAAAATGTGACTCACTGCCCCTTTCAGTACTTGGCATATGTTGGGTATAAAAAGCCGTAATTTCAAACAGCGAATACGTGCAGAGCCAGAATTTTGCTCCAAAATATGGCTCAGGCCTTGAAATTGGGATGTTTAGGATATTTTGAAAATTGCAGGGGGGATTGGGAAAAATGTGACCAAATGCCGCTTTCAGTACTTGGCATATGTTGGGTATAAAAAGTCGTAATTTCAAACTGCGAATACGTGCAGAGAGCCAGAATTTGGCTGGAAAATATGGCTCAGGTCTCGAAATTGAGATGTTTGGGATATTTTGAAAACGGCAGGGGACTTGGTGCAAAATATGACTCGCTGCCGCTTTCAGTATTTGGCATATGTTGGGTATAAAAAATTCGAAATTCCAAGCTGCGAATACGTGGAGAGAGCCAGAATTTGGCTCCAAAATATGGCTCAGGCCTCGAAATTGGGATGTTTGGATTATTTTGAAAACTGCATTGGAGTTTGTGCAAAATGTGACTAACTGACGCTTTCAGTACTTGGCCCATGTTGGGTGAAAGAAGTCGTAATTTCAAACTGCGAATACGTGCAGAGAGCCAGAATTTGACTCCAAAATATGGCTCAGGCCTCGAAATTGGGATGTTTGAGATATTTTGTAGACTGCAGGGGAGTTTGGGACAAATATGACCAAACGCCGCTTTCAGTACCTGGCATATGTTGGGTATAAAAGTCGAAATTTCAAACTGCGAATACGTGCAGAGAGCCTGAATTTGGCTACAAAATATGGCTCAGGCCTCGAAATTGGGAAGTTTGGGATATTTTGAAGACTGCAGGGGAGTTTGGGACAAATATGACCAAACGCCGCTTTCAGTGCTTGGCGTATGTTGGGTATAAAAAGTCGTAATTTCAAACTGTGAATACGTGCAGAGAGCCAGAATTTTGCTCCAAAATATGGCTCAGGCCTCGAAATCGGGATATTTGGGATATTTTGAAAACTGCATTGGAGTTTGTGCAACATGTGACTCACTGCCGCTTTCAGTACTTGGCATATGTTGGGTATAAAAAGTCGTAATTTCAAACAGCGAATACGTGCAGAGAGCCAGAATTTTACTCCAAAATATGACTCAGGCCTCGAAATTGGGATGTTTGGGATATTTTGAAAATTGCAGGGGGGATTGGGACAAATGTGACCAAACGCTGCTTTCAGTACTTGGCATATGTTGGGTATAAAAAAGTCGTAATTTCAAACTGCGAATACGTGCAGAGAGTCAGAATTTGGCTGCAAAATATGGCTCAGGCCTCGAAATTGGGATATTTGGGATATTTTGAAAACTGAAGGGGACTTTGTGCAAAATGTGACTCACTGCCGCATTCAGTACTTGGCATATGTTGGGTATAAAAAAGTCGTAATTCCAAGCTGCCAATACGTGCAGAGAGACAGAATTTAGTTCCAAAATATGGCTCGGGCCTCGAAATTGGGGTATTTGGGATATTTTGAAAACTGCAGGGGACTTTGTGCAAAATGTGACTCACTGCCGCTTTCAGTACTTGGCATATGTTGGGTATTAAAAGTCGTATTTTCAAACTACGAATACGTGCAAAGAGCCAGAATTTGGCTCGAAAATATGGCTCAGGCCTCGAAATTAGAACGTTTAGGATATTTTGAAAATTGCAGGGAGGTTTAGGACAAATGTGACCAAACGCCGCTTTCAGTACTTGGCATATGTTGGGTAAAAAATTTCGTAATTTCATACTGCGAATACGTGCAGAGAGCTAGAATTTGGCTCCAAAATATGACTCAGGCCTCGAAATTGGGATATTTGGGATATTTCGAAAACTGCAGGGGAGTTTGTGCAAAATGTGACTCACTGCCACTTTCAGGACTTGATATATGTTGGGTATAAAAATTCGTTATTTCAAACTGCGAATACGTGCATAGAGCCAGAATTTGCCTCCAAAATATGGCTCAGGCCTCGAAATTGGGATGTTTGGGATATTTTGGAAACTGCAGGGGGGTTTGGGACAAATGTGACCAAACGCCGCTTTCAGTACTTGGCATATGTTGGGTATGAAAATTCGCAATTTCAAACTGCGAATACGTGCAGCGAGCCTGAATTTGGCTACAAAATATGGCTCAGGCCTCGAAATTGGGATGTTTGGAATATTTTGAAAACTGCAGGGACGTTTGGGACAAATGTGACCAAACGCCACTTTCAGTATTTCGCATATGTTGGGAATAAAAAAGTCGTAATTTCAAACTGCGAATACGTGCAGAGAGTCAGAATTTGGCTCGAAAATATGGCTCAGGTCTCGAAATTGGGATGTTTGGATTATTTTGAAAACTGCATTGGAGTTTGTGCAAAATGTGACTTACTGCCGCTTTCAGTACTTGGCATATGTTGGGTATAAAAAGTGGTAATTTCAAACAGCAAGTACGTGCAGAGAACCAGAATTTGGCTCCAAAATATGGCTCAGGCCTCAAAATTGCGATATTTAGGATATTTTGAATACTGCAGTGGAGTTTGTTCAAAATGTGACTCAATGACGCTTTCAGTACTTGGCATATGTTGGGTATAAAAAGTCGTAATTTCAAACAGCAAATACGTGCAGAGAGCCAGAATATGGCTCCAAAATATGGCTCAGACCTCGAAATTGGGATGTTTGGGATATTTCGAAAATTGCAGGGGGGATTGGGACAAATGTGACCAAACGCCGCTTTCAGTACTTGGCATATGTTGGGTATAAAAAATTCGCAATTTCAAACTGCGAATACGTGTAGAGAGACAGAATTTGTCTCCAAAATATGGCTCATGCCTCGAAATTGGGATATTTGGGATATTTTGAAAACTGCAGGGGACTTTGTGCAAAATGTGACTCCCTGCTGCTGTCAGTACTTGGCATATGTTGGGTATAAAAAATTCGGAATTTAAAACTGCGAATACGTGCAGAGAGCCAGAATTTGGCTCCAAAATATGGCTTAGGCCTCGAAATTGGGATGTTTGGGATATTTTGAAAACTGCAGGGAGGTTTGGGAAATATGTGACCAAACGCCGCTTTCAGGAATTGGCATATGTTGGGTATAAAAGTCGTAATTTCAAACAGCGAATACTTGCAGAGAGCCTGAATTTGGTTCCAAAATATGGCTCTGACCTCGAAATTGGGATGTTTGGGATATTTTGAAAACTGCAGGGAGGTTTGGGAAATATGTGACCAAACGCCGCTTTCAGGAATTGGCATATGTTGGGTATAAAAATTCGTAATTTCAAACTGCGAAAACGTGCAGAGAGTCAGAATTTGGCTCCAAATATGGCTCAGGCCTCGAAATCGGGATATTTGGGATATTTTGAAAACTGCATTGGAGTTTGTGCAAAATGTGACTCACTGCCCCTTTCAGTACTTGGCATATGTTGGGTATAAAAAGCCGTAATTTCAAACAGCGAATACGTGCAGAGCCAGAATTTTGCTCCAAAATATGGCTCAGGCCTCGAAATTGGGATGTTTAGGATATTTTGAAAATTGCAGGGGGGATTGGGAAAAATGTGACCAAATGCCGCTTTCAGTACTTGGCATATTTTGGGTATAAAAAGTCGTAATTTCAAACTGCGAATACGTGCAGAGAGCCAGAATTTGGCTGGAAAATATGGCTCAGGCCTCGAAATTGAGATGTTTGGGATATTTTGAAAACGGCAGGGGACTTGGTGCAAAATGTGACTCGCTGCCGCTTTCAGTACTTGGCATATGTTGGGTATAAAAAAGTCGAAATTCCAAGCTGCGAATACGTGGAGAGAGCCAGAATTTGGCTCCAAAATATGGCTCAGGCCTCGAAATTGGGATGTTTGGATTATTTTGAAAACTGCATTGGAGTTTGTGCAAAATGTGACTAACTGCCGCTTTCAGTACTTGGCCCATGTTGGGTGAAAGAAGTCGTAATTTCAAACTGCGAATACGTGCAGAGAGCCAGAATTTGACTCCAAAATATGGCTCAGGCCTCGAAATTGGGATGTTTGAGATATTTTGTAGACTGCAGGGGAGTTTGGGACAAATATGACCAAACGCCGCTTTCAGTACCTGGCATATGTTGGGTATAAAAGTCGAAATTTCAAACTGCGAATACGTGCAGAGAGCCTGAATTTGGCTACAAAATATGGCTCAGGCCTCGAAATTGGGAAGTTTGGGATATTTTGAAGACTGCAGGGGAATTTGGGACAAATATGACCAAGCGCCGCTTTCAGTGCTTGGCGTATGTTGGGTATAAAAAGTCGTAATTTCAAACTGTGAATACGTGCAGAGAGCCAGAATTTTGCTCCAAAATATGGCTCAGGCCTCGAAATTGGGATGTTTGGATTATTTCGAAAACTGCATTGGAGTTTGTGCAAAATGTGACTCACTGCCGCTTTCAGTACTAGGCATATGTTGGGTATAAAAAGTCGTAATTTCAAACAGCAAATACGTGCAGAGAACCAGAATTTGGCTCCAAAATATGGCTCAGACCTCGAAATTGGGATGTTTGGGATATTTCGAAAATTGCAGGGGGGATTGGGACAAATGTGACCAAACGCCGCTTTCAGTACTTGGCATATGTTGGGTATAAAAAAGTCGTAATTTCAAACTGCGAATACGTGCAGAGAGACAGAATTTGTCTCCAAAATATGGCTCATGCCTCGAAATTGGGATATTTGGGATATTTTGAAAACTGCAGGGGACTTTGTGCAAAATGTGACTCACTGCTGCTGTCAGTACTTGGCATATGTTGGGTATAAAAAATTCGGAATTTAAAACTGCGAATACGTGCAGAGAGCCAGAATTTGGCTCCAAAATATGGCTCAGACCTCGAAATTGGGATGTTTGGGATATTTCGAAAATTGCAGGGGGGATTGGGACAAATGTGACCAAACGCCGCTTTCAGTACTTGGCATATGTTGGGTATAAAAAAGTCGTAATTTCAAACTGCGAATACGTGTAGAGAGACAGAATTTGTCTCCAAAATATGGCTCATGCCTCGAAATTGGGATATTTGGGATATTTTGAAAACTGCAGGGGACTTTGTGCAAAATGTGACTCCCTGCTGCTGTCAGTACTTGGCATATGTTGGGTATAAAAAATTCGGAATTTAAAACTGCGAATACGTGCCGAGAGCCAGAATTTGGCTCCAAAATATGGCTTAGGCCTCGAAATTGGGATGTTTGGGATAATTTGAAAATTGCAGGGGGGATTGGGACAAATGTGACCAAACGCCGCTTTCAGTACTTGGCATATGTTGGGTATAAAAGTCGTAATTTCAAACAGCGAATACGTGCAGAGAGCCTGAATTTGGTTCCAAAATATGGCTCAGACCTCGAAATTGGGATGTTTGGGATATTTTGAAAACTGCAGGGAGGTTTGGGAAATACGTGACCAAACGCCGCTTTCAGGAATTGGCATATGTTGGGTATAAAAATTCGTAATTTCAAACTGCGAAAACGTGCAGAGAGTCAGAATTTGGCTCCAAATATGGCTCAGGCCTCGAAATCGGGATATTTGGGATATTTTGAAAACTGCATTGGAGTTTGTGCAAAATGTGACTCACTGCCCCTTTCAGTACTTGGCATATGTTGGGTATAAAAAGCCGTAATTTCAAACAGCGAATACGTGCAGAGCCAGAATTTTGCTCCAAAATATGGCTCAGGCCTTGAAATTGGGATGTTTAGGATATTTTGAAAATTGCAGGGGGGATTGGGAAAAATGTGACCAAATGCCGCTTTCAGTACTTGGCATATGTTGGGTATAAAAAGTCGTAATTTCAAACTGCGAATACGTGCAGAGAGCCTGAATTTGGCTACAAAATATGGCTCAGGCCTCGAAATTGGGATGTTTGAGATATTTTGTAGACTGCAGGGGAGTTTGGGACAAATATGACCAAACGCCGCTTTCAGTACCTGGCATATGTTGGGTATAAAAGTCGAAATTTCAAACTGCGAATACGTGCAGAGAGCCTGAATTTGGCTACAAAATATGGCTCAGGCCTCGAAATTGGGAAGTTTGGGATATTTTGAAGACTGCAGGGGAATTTGGGACAAATATGACCAAGCGCCGCTTTCAGTGCTTGGCGTATGTTGGGTATAAAAAGTCGTAATTTCAAACTGTGAATACGTGCAGAGAGCCAGAATTTTGCTCCAAAATATGGCTCAGGCCTCGAAATTGGGATGTTTGGATTATTTCGAAAACTGCATTGGAGTTTGTGCAAAATGTGACTCACTGCCGCTTTCAGTACTAGGCATATGTTGGGTATAAAAAGTCGTAATTTCAAACAGCAAATACGTGCAGAGAACCAGAATTTGGCTCCAAAATATGGCTCAGACCTCGAAATTGGGATGTTTGGGATATTTCGAAAATTGCAGGGGGGATTGGGACAAATGTGACCAAACGCCGCTTTCAGTACTTGGCATATGTTGGGTATAAAAAAGTCGTAATTTCAAACTGCGAATACGTGCAGAGAGACAGAATTTGTCTCCAAAATATGGCTCATGCCTCGAAATTGGGATATTTGGGATATTTTGAAAACTGCAGGGGACTTTGTGCAAAATGTGACTCACTGCTGCTGTCAGTACTTGGCATATGTTGGGTATAAAAAATTCGGAATTTAAAACTGCGAATACGTGCAGAGAGCCAGAATTTGGCTCCAAAATATGGCTCAGACCTCGAAATTGGGATGTTTGGGATATTTCGAAAATTGCAGGGGGGATTGGGACAAATGTGACCAAACGCCGCTTTCAGTACTTGGCATATGTTGGGTATAAAAAAGTCGTAATTTCAAACTGCGAATACGTGTAGAGAGACAGAATTTGTCTCCAAAATATGGCTCATGCCTCGAAATTGGGATATTTGGGATATTTTGAAAACTGCAGGGGACTTTGTGCAAAATGTGACTCCCTGCTGCTGTCAGTACTTGGCATATGTTGGGTATAAAAAATTCGGAATTTAAAACTGCGAATACGTGCCGAGAGCCAGAATTTGGCTCCAAAATATGGCTTAGGCCTCGAAATTGGGATGTTTGGGATAATTTGAAAATTGCAGGGGGGATTGGGACAAATGTGACCAAACGCCGCTTTCAGTACTTGGCATATGTTGGGTATAAAAAATCGCAATTTCAAACTGCGAAAACGTTCAGAGAGCCAGAATTTTGCTCCAAAATATGGCTCAGTCCTCGAAATTGGGATGTTTGGGATATTTTGAAAACTGCAGGGGAGTTTGGGACAAATATGACCAAACGCCGCTTCAGTACTTGGCATATGTTGGGTATAAAAGTCGTAATTTCAAACAGCGAATACGTGCAGAGAGCCTGAATTTGGTTCCAAAATATGGCTCAGACCTCGAAATTGGGATGTTTGGGATATTTTGAAAACTGCAGGGAGGTTTGGGAAATACGTGACCAAACGCCGCTTTCAGGAATTGGCATATGTTGGGTATAAAAATTCGTAATTTCAAACTGCGAAAACGCGCAGAGAGTCAGAATTTGGCTCCAAATATGGCTCAGGCCTCGAAATCGGGATATTTGGGATATTTTGAAAACTGCATTGGAGTTTGTGCAAAATGTGACTCACTGCCCCTTTCAGTACTTGGCATATGTTGGGTATAAAAAGCCGTAATTTCAAACAGCGAATACGTGCAGAGCCAGAATTTTGCTCCAAAATATGGCTCAGGCCTTGAAATTGGGATGTTTAGGATATTTTGAAAATTGCAGGGGGGATTGGGAAAAATGTGACCAAATGCCGCTTTCAGTACTTGGCATATGTTGGGTATAAAAAGTCGTAATTTCAAACTGCGAATACGTGCAGAGAGCCAGAATTTGGCTGGAAAATATGGCTCATGTCTCGAAATTGAGATGTTTGGGATATTTTGAAAACGGCAGGGGACTTGGTGCAAAATGTGACTCGCTGCCGCTTTCAGTATTTGGCATATGTTGGGTATAAAAAATTCGAAATTCCAAGCTGCGAATACGTGGAGAGAGCCAGAATTTGGCTCCAAAATATGGCTCAGGCCTCGAAATTGGGATGTTTGGATTATTTTGAAAACTGCATTGGAGTTTGTGCAAAATGTGACTAACTGCCGCTTTCAGTACTTGGCCCATGTTGGGTGAAAGAAGTCGTAATTTCAAACTGCGAATACGTGCAGAGAGCCAGAATTTGACTCCAAAATATGGCTCAGGCCTCGAAATTGGGATGTTTGAGATATTTTGTAGACTGCAGGGGAGTTTGGGACAAATATGACCAAACGCCGCTTTCAGTACCTGGCATATGTTGGGTATAAAAGTCGAAATTTCAAACTGCGAATACGTGCAGAGAGCCTGAATTTGGCTACAAAATATGGCTCAGGCCTCGAAATTGGGAAGTTTGGGATATTTTGAAGACTGCAGGGGAGTTTGGGACAAATATGACCAAACGCCGCTTTCAGTGCTTGGCGTATGTTGGGTATAAAAAGTCGTAATTTCAAACTGTGAATACGTGCAGAGCCAGAATTTTTCTCCAAAATATGGCTCAGGCCTCGAAATCGGGATATTTGGGATATTTTGAAAACTGCATTGGAGTTTGTGCAACATGTGACTCACTGCCGCTTTCAGTACTTGGCATATGTTGGGTATAAAAAGTCGTAATTTCAAACAGCGAATACGTGCAGAGAGCCAGAATTTTACTCCAAAATATGACTCAGGCCTCGAAATTGGGATGTTTGGGATATTTTGAAAATTGCAGGGGGGATTGGGACAAATGTGACCAAACGCTGCTTTCAGTACTTGGCATATGTTGGGTATAAAAAAGTCGTAATTTCAAACTGCGAATACGTGCAGAGAGTCAGAATTTGGCTGCAAAATATGGCTCAGGCCTCGAAATTGGGATATTTGGGATATTTTGAAAACTGAAGGGGACTTTGTGCAAAATGTGACTCACTGCCGCATTCAGTACTTGGCATATGTTGGGTATAAAAAAGTCGTAATTCCAAGCTGCGAATACGTGCAGAGAGACAGAATATAGTTCCAAAATATGGCTCGGGCCTCGAAATTGGGGTATTTGGGATATTTTGAAAACTGCAGGGGACTTTGTGCAAAATGTGACTCACTGCCGCTTTCAGTACTTGGCATATGTTGGGTATTAAAAGTCGTATTTTCAAACTACGAATACGTGCAAAGAGCCAGAATTTGGCTCGAAAATATGGCTCAGGCCTCGAAATTGGAACGTTTAGGATATTTTAAAAAGTGCAGGGAGGTTTAGGACAAATGTGACCAAACGCCACTTTCAGTACTTGGCATATGTTGGGTAAAAAATTTCGTAATTTCATACTGCGAATACGTGCAGAGAGCTAGAATTTGGCTCCAAAATATGACTCAGGCCTCGAAATTGGGATATTTGGGATATTTCGAAAACTGCAGGGGAGTTTGTGCAAAATGTGACTCACTGCCACTTTCAGGACTTGATATATGTTGGGTATAAAAATTCGTTATTTCAAACTGCGAATACGTGCATAGAGCCAGAATTTGCCTCCAAAATATGGCTCAGGCCTCGAAATTGGGATGTTTGGGATATTTTGGAAACTGCAGGGGGGTTTGGGACAAATGTGACCAAACGCCGCTTTCAGTACTTGGAATATGTTGGGTATGAAAATTAGCAATTTCAAACTGCGAATACGTTCAGAGAGCCAGAATTTTGCTCCAAAATATGGCTCAGTCCTCGAAATTGGGATGTTTGGGATATTTTGAAAACTGCAGGGGAGTTTGGGACAAATATGACCAAACGCCGCTTCAGTACTTGGCATATGTTGGGTATAAAAGTCGTAATTTCAAACAGTGAATACGTGCAGAGAGCCTGAATTTGGTTCCAAAATATGGCTCAGACCTCGAAATTGGGATGTTTGGGATATTTTGAAAACTGCAGGGAGGTTTGGGAAATACGTGACCAAACGCCGCTTTCAGGAATTGGCATATGTTGGGTATAAAAATTCGTAATTTCAAACTGCGAAAACGTGCAGAGAGTCAGAATTTGGCTCCAAATATGGCTCAGGCCTCGAAATCGGGATATTTGGGATATTTTGAAAACTGCATTGGAGTTTGTGCAAAATGTGACTCACTGCCCCTTTCAGTACTTGGCATATGTTGGGTATAAAAAGCCGTAATTTCAAACAGCGAATACGTGCAGAGCCAGAATTTTGCTCCAAAATATGGCTCAGGCCTTGAAATTGGGATGTTTAGGATATTTTGAAAATTGCAGGGGGGATTGGGAAAAATGTGACCAAATGCCGCTTTCAGTACTTGGCATATGTTGGGTATAAAAAGTCGTAATTTCAAACTGCGAATACGTGCAGAGAGCCAGAATTTGGCTGGAAAATATGGCTCATGTCTCGAAATTGAGATGTTTGGGATATTTTGAAAACGGCAGGGGACTTGGTGCAAAATGTGACTCGCTGCCGCTTTCAGTATTTGGCATATGTTGGGTATAAAAAATTCGAAATTCCAAGCTGCGAATACGTGGAGAGAGCCAGAATTTGGCTCCAAAATATGGCTCAGGCCTCGAAATTGGGATGTTTGGATTATTTTGAAAACTGCATTGGAGTTTGTGCAAAATGTGACTAACTGCCGCTTTCAGTACTTGGCCCATGTTGGGTGAAAGAAGTCGTAATTTCAAACTGCGAATACGTGCAGAGAGCCAGAATTTGACTCCAAAATATGGCTCAGGCCTCGAAATTGGGATGTTTGAGATATTTTGTAGACTGCAGGGGAGTTTGGGACAAATATGACCAAACGCCGCTTTCAGTACCTGGCATATGTTGGGTATAAAAGTCGAAATTTCAAACTGCGAATACGTGCAGAGAGCCTGAATTTGGCTACAAAATATGGCTCAGGCCTCGAAATTGGGAAGTTTGGGATATTTTGAAGACTGCAGGGGAGTTTGGGACAAATATGACCAAACGCCGCTTTCAGTGCTTGGCGTATGTTGGGTATAAAAAGTCGTAATTTCAAACTGTGAATACGTGCAGAGCCAGAATTTTTCTCCAAAATATGGCTCAGGCCTCGAAATCGGGATATTTGGGATATTTTGAAAACTGCATTGGAGTTTGTGCAACATGTGACTCACTGCCGCTTTCAGTACTTGGCATATGTTGGGTATAAAAAGTCGTAATTTCAAACAGCGAATACGTGCAGAGAGCCAGAATTTTACTCCAAAATATGACTCAGGCCTCGAAATTGGGATGTTTGGGATATTTTGAAAATTGCAGGGGGGATTGGGACAAATGTGACCAAACGCTGCTTTCAGTACTTGGCATATGTTGGGTATAAAAAAGTCGTAATTTCAAACTGCGAATACGTGCAGAGAGTCAGAATTTGGCTGCAAAATATGGCTCAGGCCTCGAAATTGGGATATTTGGGATATTTTGAAAACTGAAGGGGACTTTGTGCAAAATGTGACTCACTGCCGCATTCAGTACTTGGCATATGTTGGGTATAAAAAAGTCGTAATTCCAAGCTGCGAATACGTGCAGAGAGACAGAATATAGTTCCAAAATATGGCTCGGGCCTCGAAATTGGGGTATTTGGGATATTTTGAAAACTGCAGGGGACTTTGTGCAAAATGTGACTCACTGCCGCTTTCAGTACTTGGCATATGTTGGGTATTAAAAGTCGTATTTTCAAACTACGAATACGTGCAAAGAGCCAGAATTTGGCTCGAAAATATGGCTCAGGCCTCGAAATTGGAACGTTTAGGATATTTTAAAAAGTGCAGGGAGGTTTAGGACAAATGTGACCAAACGACACTTTCAGTACTTGGCATATGTTGGGTAAAAAATTTCGTAATTTCATACTGCGAATACGTGCAGAGAGCTAGAATTTGGCTCCAAAATAAGACTCAGGCCTCGAAATTGGGATATTTGGGATATTTCGAAAACTGCAGGGGAGTTTGTGCAAAATGTGACTCACTGCCACTTTCAGGACTTGATATATGTTGGGTATAAAAATTCGTTATTTCAAACTGCGAATACGTGCATAGAGCCAGAATTTGCCTCCAAAATATGGCTCAGGCCTCGAAATTGGGATGTTTGGGATATTTTGGAAACTGCAGGGGGGTTTGGGACAAATGTGACCAAACGCCGCTTTCAGTACTTGGAATATGTTGGGTATGAAAATTAGCAATTTCAAACTGCGAATACGTGCAGCGAGCCTGAATTTGGCTACAAAATATGGCTCAGGCCTCGAAATTGGGATGTTTGGAATATTTTGAAAACTGCAGGGAGGTTTGGGACAAATGTGACCAAACGCCACTTTCAGTACTTCGCATATGTTGGGTATAAAAAAGTTGTAATTTCAAACTGCGAATACGTGCAGAGAGTCAGAATTTGGCTCCAAAATATGGCTCAGGCCTCGAAATTGGGGTGTTTTGATTATTTTGAAAACTGCAGGGGACTTTGTGCAAAATGTGACTCACTGCCGCTTTCAGTACTTGGCATATGTTGGGTATTAAAAGTCGTATTTTCAAACTACGAATACGTGCAAAGAGCCAGAATTTGGCTCGAAAATATGGCTCAGGCCTCGAAATTAGAACGTTTAGGATATTTTGAAAACTGCAGGGAGGTTTAGGACAAATGTGACCAAACGCCGCTTTCAGTACTTGGCATATGTTGGGTAAAAAATTTCGTAATTTCATACTGCGAATACGTGCAGAGAGCTAGAATTTGGCTCCAAAATATGACTCAGGCCTCGAAATTGGGATATTTGGGATATTTCGAAAACTGCAGGGGAGTTTGTGCAAAATGTGACTCACTGCCACTTTCAGGACTTGATATATGTTGGGTATAAAAATTCGTTATTTCAAACTGCGAATACGTGCATAGAGCCAGAATTTGCCTCCAAAATATGGCTCAGGCCTCGAAATTGGGATGTTTGGGATATTTTGGAAACTGCAGGGGGGTTTGGGACAAATGTGACCAAACGCCGCTTTCAGTACTTGGCATATGTTGGGTATGAAAATTCGCAATTTCAAACTGCGAATACGTGCAGCGAGCCTGAATTTGGCTACAAAATATGGCTCAGGCCTCGAAATTGGGATGTTTGGAATATTTTGAAAACTGCAGGGAGGTTTGGGACAAATGTGACCAAACGCCACTTTCAGTACTTCGCATATGTTGGGTATAAAAAAGTCGTAATTTCAAACTGCGAATACGTGCAGAGAGTCAGAATTTGGCTCGAAAATATGGCTCAGGCCTCGAAATTGGGATGTTTGGATTATTTTGAAAACTGCATTGGAGTTTGTGCAAAATGTGACTAACTGCCGCTTTCAGTACTTGGCATATGTTGGGTATAAAAAGTGGTAATTTCAAACAGCAAGTACGTGCAGAGAACCAGAATTTGGCTCCAAAATATGGCTCAGGCCTCAAAATTGCGATATTTAGGATATTTTGAATACTGCAGTGGAGTTTGTTCAAAATGTGACTCAATGACGCTTTCAGTACTTGGCATATGTTGGGTATAAAAAGTCGTAATTTCAAACAGCAAATACGTGCAGAGAGCCAGAATATGGCTCCAAAAATATGGCTCAGACCTCGAAATTGGGATGTTTGGGATATTTCGAAAATTGCAGGGGGGATTGGGACAAATGTGACCAAACGCCGCTTTCAGTACTTGGCATATGTTGGGTATAAAAAATTCGCAATTTCAAACTGCGAATACGTGTAGAGAGACAGAATTTGTCTCCAAAATATGGCTCATGCCTCGAAATTGGGATATTTGGGATATTTTGAAAACTGCAGGGGACTTTGTGCAAAATGTGACTCCCTGCTGCTGTCAGTACTTGGCATATGTTGGGTATAAAAAATTCGGAATTTGAAACTGCGAATACGTGCAGAGAGCCAGAATTTGGCTCCAAAATATGGCTTAGGCCTCGAAATTGGGATGTTTGGGATATTTTGAAAACTGCAGGGGAGTTTGGGACAAATATGACCAAACGCCGCTTTCAGTACTTGGCATATGTTGGGTATAAAAGTCGTAATTTCAAACAGCGAATACGTGCAGAGAGCCTGAATTTGGTTCCAAAATATGGCTCAGACCTCGAAATTGGGATGTTTGGGATATTTTGAAAACTGCAGGGAGGTTTGGGAAATATGTGACCAAACGCCGCTTTCAGGAATTGGCATATGTTGGGTATAAAAATTCGTAATTTCAAACTGCGAAAACGTGCAGAGAGTCAGAATTTGGCTCCAAATATGGCTCAGGCCTCGAAATCGGGATATTTGGGATATTTTGAAAACTGCATTGGAGTTTGTGCAAAATGTGACTCACTGCCCCTTTCAGTACTTGGCATATGTTGGGTATAAAAAGCCGTAATTTCAAACAGCGAATACGTGCAGAGCCAGAATTTTGCTCCAAAATATGGCTCAGGCCTCGAAATTGGGATGTTTAGGATATTTTGAAAATTGCAGGGGGGATTGGGAAAAATGTGACCAAATGCCGCTTTCAGTACTTGGCATATTTTGGGTATAAAAAGTCGTAATTTCAAACTGCGAATACGTGCAGAGAGCCAGAATTTGGCTGGAAAATATGGCTCAGGCCTCGAAATTGAGATGTTTGGGATATTTTGAAAACGGCAGGGGACTTGGTGCAAAATGTGACTCGCTGCCGCTTTCAGTACTTGGCATATGTTGGGTATAAAAAAGTCGAAATTCCAAGCTGCGAATACGTGGAGAGAGCCAGAATTTGGCTCCAAAATATGGCTCAGGCCTCGAAATTGGGATGTTTGGATTATTTTGAAAACTGCATTGGAGTTTGTGCAAAATGTGACTAACTGCCGCTTTCAGTACTTGGCCCATGTTGGGTGAAAGAAGTCGTAATTTCAAACTGCGAATACGTGCAGAGAGCCAGAATTTGACTCCAAAATATGGCTCAGGCCTCGAAATTGGGATGTTTGAGATATTTTGTAGACTGCAGGGGAGTTTGGGACAAATATGACCAAACGCCGCTTTCAGTACCTGGCATATGTTGGGTATAAAAGTCGAAATTTCAAACTGCGAATACGTGCAGAGAGCCTGAATTTGGCTACAAAATATGGCTCAGGCCTCGAAATTGGGAAGTTTGGGATATTTTGAAGACTGCAGGGGAATTTGGGACAAATATGACCAAGCGCCGCTTTCAGTGCTTGGCGTATGTTGGGTATAAAAAGTCGTAATTTCAAACTGTGAATACGTGCAGAGAGCCAGAATTTTGCTCCAAAATATGGCTCAGGCCTCGAAATCGGGATATTTGGGATATTTTGAAAACTGCATTGGAGTTTGTGCAACATGTGACTCACTGCCGCTTTCAGTACATGGCATATGTTGGGTATAAAAAGTCGTAATTTCAAACAGCGAATACGTGCAGAGAGCCAGAATTTTACTCCAAAATATGACTCAGGCCTCGAAATTGGGATGTTTGGGATATTTTGAAAATTGCAGGGGGGATTGGGACAAATGTGACCAAACGCTGCTTTCAGTACTTGGCATATGTTGGGCATAAACAATTCGTAATTTCAAACTGCGAATACGTGCAGAGAGTCAGAATTTGGCTGCAAAATATGGCTCAGGCCTCGAAATTGGGATATTTGGGATATTTTGAAAACTGAAGGGGACTTTGTGCAAAATGTGACTCACTGCCGCATTCAGTACTTGGCATATGTTGGGTATAAAAAAGTCGTAATTCCAAGCTGCGAATACGTGCAGAGAGACAGAATTTAGTTCCAAAATATGGCTCGGGCCTCGAAATTGGGGTATTTGGGATATTTTGAAAACTGCAGGGGACTTTGTGCAAAATGTGACTCACTGCCGGTTTCAGTACTTGGCATATGTTGGGTATTAAAAGTCGTATTTTCAAACTACGAATACGTGCAAAGAGCCAGAATTTGGCTCGAAAATATGGCTCAGGCCTCGAAATTGGAACGTTTAGGATATTTTGAAAACTGCAGGGAGGTTTAGGACAAATGTGACCAAACGCCGCTTTCAGTACTTGGCATATGTTGGGTAAAAAATTTCGTAATTTCATACTTCGAATACGTGCAGAGAGCTAGAATTTGGCTCCAAAATATGACTCAGGCCTCGAAATTGGGATATTTGGGATATTTCGAAAACTGCAGGGGAGTTTGTGCAAAATGTGACTCACTGCCACTTTCAGGACTTGATATATGTTGGGTATAAAAATTCGTTATTTCAAACTGCGAATACGTGCATAGAGCCAGAATTTGCCTCCAAAATATGGCTCAGGCCTCGAAATTGGGATGTTTGGGATATTTTGAAAACTGCAGGGGGGTTTGGGACAAATGTGACCAAACGCCGCTTTCAGTACTTGGCATATGTTGGGTATGAAAATTCGCAATTTCAAACTGCGAATACGTGCAGCGAGCCTGAATTTGGCTACAAAATATGGCTCAGGCCTCGAAATTGGGATGTTTGGAATATTTTGAAAACTGCAGGGAGGTTTGGGACAAATGTGACCAAACGCCTCTTTCAGTACTTCGCATATGTTGGGTATAAAAAAGTCGTAATTTCAAACTGCGAATAGGTGCAGAGAGTCAGAATTTGGCTCGAAAATATGGCTCAGGCCTCGAAATTGGGATGTTTGGATTATTTTGAAAACTGCATTGGAGTTTGTGCAAAATGTGACTAACTGCCGCTTTCAGTACTTGGCATATGTTGGGTATAAAAAGTGGAAATTTCAAACAGCAAATACGTGCAGAGAACCAGAATTTGGCTCCAAAATATGGCTCAGGCCTCAAAATTGCGATATTTAGGATATTTTGAATACTGCAGTGGAGTTTGTGCAAAATGTGACTCAATGCCGCTTTCAGTACTTGGCATATGTTGGGTATAAAAAGTCGTAATTTCAAACAGCAAATACGTGCAGAGAGCCAGAATTTGGCTCCAAAATATGGCTCAGGCCTCGAAATTGGGATGTTTGGGATATTTCGAAAATTGCAGGGGGGATTGGGACAAATGTGACCAAACGCCGCTTTCAGTACTTGGCATATGTTGGGTATAAAAAAGTCGTAATTTCAAACTGCGAATACGTGCAGAGAGCCAGAATTTGGCTCCAAAATATGACTCAGGCCTCGAAATTGGGATATTTGGGATATTTTGAAAACTGCAGAGGACTTTGTGCAAAATGTGACTCACTGCCGCTGTCAGTACTTTGCATATGTTGGGTATAAAAAATTCGGAATTTAAAACTGCGAATACGTGCAGAGAGCCAGAATTTGGCTCCAAAATATGGCTCAGGCCTCGAAATTGGGATGTTTGGGATATTTTGAAAACTGCAGGGGAGTTTGGGACATATATGACCAAACGCCGCTTTCAGTACTTGGCATATGTTGGGTATAAAAGTCGTAATTTCAAACAGCGAATACGTGCAGAGAGCCTGAATTTGGTTCCAAAATATGGCTCAGACCTCAAAATTGGGATGTTTGGGATATTTTGAAAACTGCTGGGAGGTTTGGGAAATATGTGACCAAACGCCGCTTTCAGTACTTGGCATATGTTGGGTATAAAAATTCGTAATTTCAAACTGCGAATACGTGCAGAGAGCCAGAATTTGGCTCCAAATATGGCTCAGGCCTCGAAATCGGTATATTTGGGGTATTTTGAAAACTGCATTGGAGTTTGTGCAAAATGTGACTCACTGCCGCTTTCAGTACTTGGCATATGTTGGGTATAAAAAGTCGTAATTTCAAACTGCGAATATGTGCAGAGAGCCAGAATTTGGCTCCAAAATATGGCTTAGGCCTCGAAATTGGGATGATTGGGATATTTTGAAAACTGCAGAGGAGATTAGGACAAATGTGACCAAAAGCCGCTTTTAGTACTTGGCGTATGTTGGGTATAAAAATTCGTAATTTCAAACTGCGAATATGTGCAGAGAGCCAGAATTTGGCTCCAAAATATGGCTCAGGCCTCAAAATCGGGATATTTGGGATATTTTGAAAACTGCATTGGAGTTTGTGCAAAATGTGACTCACTGCCGCTTTCAGTACTTGGCATATGTTGGGTATTAAAAGTCATATTTTCAAACTACGAATACGTGCAAAGAGCCAGAATTTGGCTCGAAAATATGGCTCAGGCCTCGAAATTAGAACGTTTAGGATATTTTGAAAACTGCAGGGAGGTTTAGGACAAATGTGACCAAACGCCGCTTTCAGTACTTGGCATATGTTGGGTAAAAAATTTCGTAATTTCATACTGCGAATACGTGCAGAGAGCTAGAATTTGGCTCCAAAATATGACTCAGGCCTCGAAATTGGGATATTTGGGATATTTCGAAAACTGCAGGGGAGTTTGTGCAAAATGTGACTCACTGCCACTTTCAGGACTTGATATATGTTGGGTATAAAAATTCGTTATTTCAAACTGCGAATACGTGCATAGAGCCAGAATTTGCCTCCAAAATATGGCTCAGGCCTCGAAATTGGGATGTTTGGGATATTTTGGAAACTGCAGGGGGGTTTGGGACAAATGTGACCAAACGCCGCTTTCAGTACTTGGCATATGTTGGGTATGAAAATTCGCAATTTCAAACTGCGAATACGTGCAGCGAGCCTGAATTTGGCTACAAAATATGGCTCAGGCCTCGAAATTGGGATGTTTGGAATATTTTGAAAACTGCAGGGAGGTTTGGGACAAATGTGACCAAACGCCTCTTTCAGTACTTCGCATATGTTGGGTATAAAAAAGTCGTAATTTCAAACTGCGAATAGGTGCAGAGAGTCAGAATTTGGCTCGAAAATATGGCTCAGGCCTCGAAATTGGGATGTTTGGATTATTTTGAAAACTGCATTGGAGTTTGTGCAAAATGTGACTAACTGCCGCTTTCAGTACTTGGCATATGTTGGGTATAAAAAGTGGAAATTTCAAACAGCAAATACGTGCAGAGAACCAGAATTTGGCTCCAAAATATGGCTCAGGCCTCAAAATTGCGATATTTAGGATATTTTGAATACTGCAGTGGAGTTTGTGCAAAATGTGACTCAATGCCGCTTTCAGTACTTGGCATATGTTGGGTATAAAAAGTCGTAATTTCAAACAGCAAATACGTGCAGAGAGCCAGAATTTGGCTCCAAAATATGGCTCAGGCCTCGAAATTGGGATGTTTGGGATATTTCGAAAATTGCAGGGGGGATTGGGACAAATGTGACCAAACGCCGCTTTCAGTACTTGGCATATGTTGGGTATAAAAAAGTCGTAATTTCAAACTGCGAATACGTGCAGAGAGCCAGAATTTGGCTCCAAAATATGACTCAGGCCTCGAAATTGGGATATTTGGGATATTTTGAAAACTGCAGAGGACTTTGTGCAAAATGTGACTCACTGCCGCTGTCAGTACTTTGCATATGTTGGGTATAAAAAATTCGGAATTTAAAACTGCGAATACGTGCAGAGAGCCAGAATTTGGCTCCAAAATATGGCTCAGGCCTCGAAATTGGGATGTTTGGGATATTTTGAAAACTGCAGGGGAGTTTGGGACATATATGACCAAACGCCGCTTTCAGTACTTGGCATATGTTGGGTATAAAAGTCGTAATTTCAAACAGCGAATACGTGCAGAGAGCCTGAATTTGGTTCCAAAATATGGCTCAGACCTCAAAATTGGGATGTTTGGGATATTTTGAAAACTGCAGGGAGGTTTGGGAAATATGTGACCAAACGCCGCTTTCAGTACTTGGCATATGTTGGGTATAAAAATTCGTAATTTCAAACTGCGAATACGTGCAGAGAGCCAGAATTTGGCTCCAAATATGGCTCAGGCCTCGAAATCGGTATATTTGGGGTATTTTGAAAACTGCATTGGAGTTTGTGCAAAATGTGACTCACTGCCGCTTTCAGTACTTGGCATATGTTGGGTATAAAAAGTCGTAATTTCAAACTGCGAATACGTGCAGAGAGCCAGAATTTGGCTCCAAAATATGGCTTAGGCCTCGAAATTGGGATGATTGGGATATTTTGAAAACTGCAGAGGAGATTAGGACAAATGTGACCAAAAGCCGCTTTTAGTACTTGGCGTATGTTGGGTATAAAAATTCGTAATTTCAAACTGCGAATATGTGCAGAGAGCCAGAATTTGGCTCCAAAATATGGCTCAGGCCTCAAAATCGGGATATTTGGGATATTTTGAAAACTGCATTGGAGTTTGTGCAAAATGTGACTCACTGCCGCTTTCAGTACTTGGCATATGTTGGGTATTAAAAGTCATATTTTCAAACTACGAATACGTGCAAAGAGCCAGAATTTGGCTCGAAAATATGGCTCAGGCCTCGAAATTAGAACGTTTAGGATATTTTGAAAACTGCAGGGAGGTTTAGGACAAATGTGACCAAACGCCGCTTTCAGTACTTGGCATATGTTGGGTAAAAAATTTCGTAATTTCATACTGCGAATACGTGCAGAGAGCTAGAATTTGGCTCCAAAATATGACTCAGGCCTCGAAATTGGGATATTTGGGATATTTCGAAAACTGCAGGGGAGTTTGTGCAAAATGTGACTCACTGCCACTTTCAGGACTTGATATATGTTGGGTATAAAAATTCGTTATTTCAAACTGCGAATACGTGCATAGAGCCAGAATTTGCCTCCAAAATATGGCTCAGGCCTCGAAATTGGGATGTTTGGGATATTTTGGAAACTGCAGGGGGGTTTGGGACAAATGTGACCAAACGCCGCTTTCAGTACTTGGCATATGTTGGGTATGAAAATTCGCAATTTCAAACTGCGAATACGTGCAGCGAGCCTGAATTTGGCTACAAAATATGGCTCAGGCCTCGAAATTGGGATATTTGGAATATTTTGAAAACTGCAGGGAGGTTTGGGACAAATGTGACCAAACGCCACTTTCAGTACTTCGCATATGTTGGGTATAAAAAAGTCGTAATTTCAAACTGCGAATACGTGCAGAGAGTCAGAATTTGGCTCGAAAATATGGCTCAGGCCTCGAAATTGGGATGTTTGGATTATTTTGAAAACTGCATTGGAGTTTGTGCAAAATGTGACTAACTGCCGCTTTCAGTACTTGGCATATGTTGGGTATAAAAAGTGGTAATTTCAAACAGCAAGTACGTGCAGAGAACCAGAATTTGGCTCCAAAATATGGCTCAGGCCTCAAAATTGCGATATTTAGGATATTTTGAATACTGCAGTGGAGTTTGTTCAAAATGTGACTCAATGACGCTTTCAGTACTTGGCATATGTTGGGTATAAAAAGTCGTAATTTCAAACAGCAAATACGTGCAGAGAGCCAGAATATGGCTCCAAAAATATGGCTCAGACCTCGAAATTGGGATGTTTGGGATATTTCGAAAATTGCAGGGGGGATTGGGACAAATGTGACCAAACGCCGCTTTCAGTACTTGGCATATGTTGGGTATAAAAAATTCGCAATTTCAAACTGCGAATACGTGTAGAGAGAAAGAATTTGTCTCCAAAATATGGCTCATGCCTCGAAATTGGGATATTTGGGATATTTTGAAAACTGCAGGGGACTTTGTGCAAAATGTGACTCCCTGCTGCTGTCAGTACTTGGCATATGTTGGGTATAAAAAATTCGGAATTTAAAACTGCGAATACGTGCAGAGAGCCAGAATTTGGCTCCAAAATATGGCTTAGGCCTCGAAATTGGGATGTTTGGGATATTTTGAAAACTGCAGGGGAGTTTGGGACAAATATGACCAAACGCCGCTTTCAGTACTTGGCATATGTTGGGTATAAAAGTCGTAATTTCAAACAGCGAATACGTGCAGAGAGCCTGAATTTGGTTCCAAAATATGGCTCAGACCTCGAAATTGGGATGTTTGGGATATTTTGAAAACTGCAGGGAGGTTTGGGAAATATGTGACCAAACGCCGCTTTCAGGAATTGGCATATGTTGGGTATAAAAATTCGTAATTTCAAACTGCGAAAACGTGCAGAGAGTCAGAATTTGGCTCCAAATATGGCTCAGGCCTCGAAATCGGGATATTTGGGATATTTTGAAAACTGCATTGGAGTTTGTGCAAAATGTGACTCACTGCCCCTTTCAGTACTTGGCATATGTTGGGTATAAAAAGCCGTAATTTCAAACAGCGAATACGTGCAGAGCCAGAATTTTGCTCCAAAATATGGCTCAGGCCTCGAAATTGGGATGTTTAGGATATTTTGAAAATTGCAGGGGGGATTGGGAAAAATGTGACCAAATGCCGCTTTCAGTACTTGGCATATTTTGGGTATAAAAAGTCGTAATTTCAAACTGCGAATACGTGCAGAGAGCCAGAATTTGGCTGGAAAATATGGCTCAGGCCTCGAAATTGAGATGTTTGGGATATTTTGAAAACGGCAGGGGACTTGGTGCAAAATGTGACTCGCTGCCGCTTTCAGTACTTGGCATATGTTGGGTATAAAAAAGTCGAAATTCCAAGCTGCGAATACGTGGAGAGAGCCAGAATTTGGCTCCAAAATATGGCTCAGGCCTCGAAATTGGGATGTTTGGATTATTTTGAAAACTGCATTGGAGTTTGTGCAAAATGTGACTAACTGCCGCTTTCAGTACTTGGCCCATGTTGGGTGAAAGAAGTCGTAATTTCAAACTGCGAATACGTGCAGAGAGCCAGAATTTGACTCCAAAATATGGCTCAGGCCTCGAAATTGGGATGTTTGAGATATTTTGTAGACTGCAGGGGAGTTTGGGACAAATATGACCAAACGCCGCTTTCAGTACCTGGCATATGTTGGGTATAAAAGTCGAAATTTCAAACTGCGAATACGTGCAGAGAGCCTGAATTTGGCTACAAAATATGGCTCAGGCCTCGAAATTGGGAAGTTTGGGATATTTTGAAGACTGCAGGGGAATTTGGGACAAATATGACCAAGCGCCGCTTTCAGTGCTTGGCGTATGTTGGGTATAAAAAGTCGTAATTTCAAACTGTGAATACGTGCAGAGAGCCAGAATTTTGCTCCAAAATATGGCTCAGGCCTCGAAATCGGGATATTTGGGATATTTTGAAAACTGCATTGGAGTTTGTGCAACATGTGACTCACTGCCGCTTTCAGTACATGGCATATGTTGGGTATAAAAAGTCGTAATTTCAAACAGCGAATACGTGCAGAGAGCCAGAATTTTACTCCAAAATATGACTCAGGCCTCGAAATTGGGATGTTTGGGATATTTTGAAAATTGCAGGGGGGATTGGGACAAATGTGACCAAACGCTGCTTTCAGTACTTGGCATATGTTGGGCATAAACAATTCGTAATTTCAAACTGCGAATACGTGCAGAGAGTCAGAATTTGGCTGCAAAATATGGCTCAGGCCTCGAAATTGGGATATTTGGGATATTTTGAAAACTGAAGGGGACTTTGTGCAAAATGTGACTCACTGCCGCATTCAGTACTTGGCATATGTTGGGTATAAAAAAGTCGTAATTCCAAGCTGCGAATACGTGCAGAGAGACAGAATTTAGTTCCAAAATATGGCTCGGGCCTCGAAATTGGGGTATTTGGGATATTTTGAAAACTGCAGGGGACTTTGTGCAAAATGTGACTCACTGCCGGTTTCAGTACTTGGCATATGTTGGGTATTAAAAGTCGTATTTTCAAACTACGAATACGTGCAAAGAGCCAGAATTTGGCTCGAAAATATGGCTCAGGCCTCGAAATTGGAACGTTTAGGATATTTTGAAAACTGCAGGGAGGTTTAGGACAAATGTGACCAAACGCCGCTTTCAGTACTTGGCATATGTTGGGTAAAAAATTTCGTAATTTCATACTTCGAATACGTGCAGAGAGCTAGAATTTGGCTCCAAAATATGACTCAGGCCTCGAAATTGGGATATTTGGGATATTTCGAAAACTGCAGGGGAGTTTGTGCAAAATGTGACTCACTGCCACTTTCAGGACTTGATATATGTTGGGTATAAAAATTCGTTATTTCAAACTGCGAATACGTGCATAGAGCCAGAATTTGCCTCCAAAATATGGCTCAGGCCTCGAAATTGGGATGTTTGGGATATTTTGAAAACTGCAGGGGGGTATGGGACAAATGTGACCAAACGCCGCTTTCAGTACTTGGCATATGTTGGGTATGAAAATTCGCAATTTCAAACTGCGAATACGTGCAGCGAGCCTGAATTTGGCTACAAAATATGGCTCAGGCCTCGAAATTGGGATGTTTGGAATATTTTGAAAACTGCAGGGAGGTTTGGGACAAATGTGACCAAACGCCTCTTTCAGTACTTCGCATATGTTGGGTATAAAAAAGTCGTAATTTCAAACTGCGAATAGGTGCAGAGAGTCAGAATTTGGCTCGAAAATATGGCTCAGGCCTCGAAATTGGGATGTTTGGATTATTTTGAAAACTGCATTGGAGTTTGTGCAAAATGTGACTAACTGCCGCTTTCAGTACTTGGCATATGTTGGGTATAAAAAGTGGAAATTTCAAACAGCAAATACGTGCAGAGAACCAGAATTTGGCTCCAAAATATGGCTCAGGCCTCAAAATTGCGATATTTAGGATATTTTGAATACTGCAGTGGAGTTTGTGCAAAATGTGACTCAATGCCGCTTTCAGTACTTGGCATATGTTGGGTATAAAAAGTCGTAATTTCAAACAGCAAATACGTGCAGAGAGCCAGAATTTGGCTCCAAAATATGGCTCAGGCCTCGAAATTGGGATGTTTGGGATATTTCGAAAATTGCAGGGGGGATTGGGACAAATGTGACCAAACGCCGCTTTCAGTACTTGGCATATGTTGGGTATAAAAAAGTCGTAATTTCAAACTGCGAATACGTGCAGAGAGCCAGAATTTGGCTCCAAAATATGACTCAGGCCTCGAAATTGGGATATTTGGGATATTTTGAAAACTGCAGAGGACTTTGTGCAAAATGTGACTCACTGCCGCTGTCAGTACTTTGCATATGTTGGGTATAAAAAATTCGGAATTTAAAACTGCGAATACGTGCAGAGAGCCAGAATTTGGCTCCAAAATATGGCTCAGGCCTCGAAATTGGGATGTTTGGGATATTTTGAAAACTGCAGGGGAGTTTGGGACATATATGACCAAACGCCGCTTTCAGTACTTGGCATATGTTGGGTATAAAAGTCGTAATTTCAAACAGCGAATACGTGCAGAGAGCCTGAATTTGGTTCCAAAATATGGCTCAGACCTCAAAATTGGGATGTTTGGGATATTTTGAAAACTGCAGGGAGGTTTGGGAAATATGTGACCAAACGCCGCTTTCAGTACTTGGCATATGTTGGGTATAAAAATTCGTAATTTCAAACTGCGAATACGTGCAGAGAGCCAGAATTTGGCTCCAAATATGGCTCAGGCCTCGAAATCGGTATATTTGGGGTATTTTGAAAACTGCATTGGAGTTTGTGCAAAATGTGACTCACTGCCGCTTTCAGTACTTGGCATATGTTGGGTATAAAAAGTCGTAATTTCAAACTGCGAATACGTGCAGAGAGCCAGAATTTGGCTCCAAAATATGGCTTAGGCCTCGAAATTGGGATGATTGGGATATTTTGAAAACTGCAGAGGAGATTAGGACAAATGTGACCAAAAGCCGCTTTTAGTACTTGGCGTATGTTGGGTATAAAAATTCGTAATTTCAAACTGCGAATATGTGCAGAGAGCCAGAATTTGGCTCCAAAATATGGCTCAGGCCTCAAAATCGGGATATTTGGGATATTTTGAAAACTGCATTGGAGTTTGTGCAAAATGTGACTCACTGCCGCTTTCAGTACTTGGCATATGTTGGGTATAAAAAGTCGTAATTTCAAACAGCGAATACGTGCAGAGAGCCAAAATTTGACTCCAAAATATGGCTCAGGCCTCGAAATTGGGATGTTTGGGATATTTTGAAAACTGCAGGGGAGTTTGGGACATATATGACCAAACGCCGCTTTCAGTACTTGGCATATGTTGGGTATAAAAGTCGTAATTTCAAACAGCGAATACGTGCAGAGAGCCTGAATTTGGTTCCAAAATATGGCTCAGACCTCAAAATTGGGATGTTTGGGATATTTTGAAAACTGCAGGGAGGTTTGGGAAATATGTGACCAAACGCCGCTTTCAGTACTTGGCATATGTTGGGAATAAAAATTCGTAATTTCAAACTGCGAATACGTGCAGAGAGCCAGAATTTGGCTCCAAATATGGCTCAGGCCTCGAAATCGGTATATTTGGGGTATTTTGAAAACTGCATTGGAGTTTGTGCAAAATGTGACTCACTGCCGCTTTCAGTACTTGGCATATGTTGGGTATAAAAAGTCGTAATTTCAAACTGCGAATACGTGCAGAGAGCCAGAATTTGGCTCCAAAATATGGCTTAGGCCTCGAAATTGGGATGATTGGGATATTTTGAAAACTGCAGAGGAGATTAGGACAAATGTGACCAAAAGCCGCTTTTAGTACTTGGCGTATGTTGGGTATAAAAATTCGTAATTTCAAACTGCGAATATGTGCAGAGAGCCAGAATTTGGCTCCAAAATATGGCTCAGGCCTCAAAATCGGGATATTTGGGATATTTTGAAAACTGCATTGGGGTTTGTGCAAAATGTGACTAACTGCCGCTTTCAGTACTTGGCATATGTTGGTTATGAAAATTCGCAATTTCAAACTGCGAATACGTGCAGCGAGCCTGAATTTGGCTACAAAATATGGCTCAGGCCTCGAAATTGGGATGTTTGGAATATTTTGAAAACTGCAGGGAGGTTTGGGACAAATGTGACCAAACGCCTCTTTCAGTACTTCGCATATGTTGGGTATAAAAAAGTCGTAATTTCAAACTGCGAATAGGTGCAGAGAGTCAGAATTTGGCTCGAAAATATGGCTCAGGCCTCGAAATTGGGATGTTTGGATTATTTTGAAAACTGCATTGGAGTTTGTGCAAAATGTGACTAACTGCCGCTTTCAATACTTGGCATATGTTGGGTATAAAAAGTGGAAATTTCAAACAGCAAATACGTGCAGAGAACCAGAATTTGGCTCCAAAATATGGCTCAGGCCTCAAAATTGCGATATTTAGGATATTTTGAATACTGCAGTGGAGTTTGTGCAAAATGTGACTCAATGCCGCTTTCAGTACTTGGCATATGTTGGGTATAAAAAGTCGTAATTTCAAACAGCAAATACGTGCAGAGAGCCAGAATTTGGCTCCAAAATATGGCTCAGGCCTCGAAATTGGGATGTTTGGGATATTTCGAAAATTGCAGGGGGGATTGGGACAAATGTGATCAAACGCCGCTTTCAGTACTTGGCATATGTTGGGTATAAAAAAGTCGTAATTTCAAACTGCGAATACGTGCAGAGAGCCAGAATTTGGCTCCAAAATATGACTCAGGCCTCGAAATTGGGATATTTGGGATATTTTGAAAACTGCAGAGGACTTTGTGCAAAATGTGACTCACTGCCGCTGTCAGTACTTTGCATATGTTGGGTATAAAAAATTCGGAATTTAAAACTGCGAATACGTGCAGAGAGCCAGAATTTGGCTCCAAAATATGGCTCAGGCCTCGAAATTGGGATGTTTGGGATATTTTGAAAACTGCAGGGGAGTTTGGGACATATATGACCAAACGCCGCTTTCAGTACTTGGCATATGTTGGGTATAAAAGTCGTAATTTCAAACAGCGAATACGTGCAGAGAGCCTGAATTTGGTTCCAAAATATGGCTCAGACCTCAAAATTGGGATGTTTGGGATATTTTGAAAACTGCAGGGAGGTTTGGGAAATATGTGACCAAACGCCGCTTTCAGTACTTGGCATATGTTGGGTATAAAAATTCGTAATTTCAAACTGCGAATACGTGCAGAGAGCCAGAATTTGGCTCCAAATATGGCTCAGGCCTCGAAATCGGTATATTTGGGTATTTTGAAAACTGCATTGGAGTTTGTGCAAAATGTAACTCACTGCCGCTTTCAGTACTTGGCATATGTTGGGTATAAAAAGTCGTAATTTCAAACTGCGAATACGTGCAGAGAGCCAGAATTTGGCTCCAAAATATGGCTTAGGCCTCGAAATTGGGATGATTGGGATATTTTGAAAACTGCAGAGGAGATTAGGACAAATGTGACCAAAAGCCGCTTTTAGTACTTGGCGTATGTTGGGTATAAAAATTCGTAATTTCAAACTGCGAATATGTGCAGAGAGCCAGAATTTGGCTCCAAAATAGGCTCAGGCCTCAAAATCGGGATATTTGGGATATTTTGAAAACTGCATTGGAGTTTGTGCAAAATGTGACTCACTGCCGCTTTCAGTACTTGGCATATGTTGGGTATAAAAAGTCGTAATTTCAAACAGCGAATACGTGCAGAGAGCCAAAATTTGACTCCAAAATATGGCTCAGGCCTCGAAATTGGGATGTTTGGGATATTTTGAAAACTGCAGGGGAGTTTGGGACATATATGACCAAACGCCGCTTTCAGTACTTGGCATATGTTGGGTATAAAAGTCGTAATTTCAAACAGCGAATACGTGCAGAGAGCCTGAATTTGGTTCCAAAATATGGCTCAGACCTCAAAATTGGGATGTTTGGGATATTTTGAAAACTGCAGGGAGGTTTGGGAAATATGTGACCAAACGCCGCTTTCAGTACTTGGCATATGTTGGGTATAAAAATTCGTAATTTCAAACTGCGAATACGTGCAGAGAGCCAGAATTTGGCTCCAAATATGGCTCAGGCCTCGAAATCGGTATATTTGGGGTATTTTGAAAACTGCATTGGAGTTTGTGCAAAATGTGACTCACTGCCGCTTTCAGTACTTGGCATATGTTGGGTATAAAAAGTCGTAATTTCAAACTGCGAATACGTGCAGAGAGCCAGAATTTGGCTCCAAAATATGGCTTAGGCCTCGAAATTGGGATGATTGGGATATTTTGAAAACTGCAGAGGAGATTAGGACAAATGTGACCAAAAGCCGCTTTTAGTACTTGGCGTATGTTGGGTATAAAAATTCGTAATTTCAAACTGCGAATATGTGCAGAGAGCCAGAATTTGGCTCCAAAATATGGCTCAGGCCTCAAAATCGGGATATTTGGGATATTTTGAAAACTGCATTGGGGTTTGTGCAAAATGTGACTCACTGCCGCTTTCAGTACTTGGCATATGTTGGGTATAAAAAGTCGTAATTTCAAACAGCGAATACGTGCAGAGAGCCAAAATTTGACTCCAAAATATGGCTCGGGCCTCGAAATTGGGATGTTTGGGATATTTTGAAAACTGCAGGGGAGTTTGTGCAAAATGTGAAACACTGCCGCTTTCAGTACTTGGCATATGTTGGGTATAAAAAATTTGTAATTTCAAACAGCGAATACGTGCAGAGAGCTAAAATTTTGCTCCAAAATATGGCTCAGGCCTCGAAATTGGAATGTTTGGGATATTTTGAAAACTGCAGGAGAGTTTGTGCAAAATGTGAAACACTGCCGCTTTCAGTACTTGGCATATGTTGGGTATAAAAATTCGTAATATCAAACTGCGAATACGTACAGAGAGCAAGAATTTGGCTCCAAAATATGACTCTGGCTTCGAAATTGGGATGTTTGGGATATTTTGAAAACTGCAGGAGAGTTTGTGCAAAATGTGAAACACTGCCGCTTTCAGTACTTGGCATATGTTGGGTATAAAAAATCGTAATTTCAAACTGCGAATACTTGCAGAGAGCCAGAATTTGGCTCCAAAATATGGCTCAGGCCACGAAATTGGGATATTTGGGATATTTCGAAAACTGCAGGGGGGTTTGGGACAAATGTGAATAAACGCCGTTTTCAGTACTTGGCATATGTTGGGTATAAAAAACGTTAATTTCAAACTGCGAACACTTGCAGAGAGCCAGAATTTGGCTCCAAAATATGGCTCAGGCCTCGAAATTGGGATATTTGGGATATTTCGAAAACTGCAGGGGGGTTTGGGACAAATGTGAATAAACGCCGTTTTCAGTACTTGGCATATGTTGGGTATAAAAAACGTTAATTTCAAACTGCGAATACGTGCAGCGAGCCTGAATTTGGCTCCAAAATATGGCTCAGGCCGCGAAATTGGGATGTTTGGAATATTTTGAAAATTGCAGGGAGGTTTGGGACAAATGTGACCAAACGCCGCTTTCAGTACTTTGCATATGTTGGGTATAAAAAATTCGTAATTTCAAACTGCGAATACGTGCAGAGAGTCAGAATTTGGCTCGAAAATATGGCTCAGGCCTCGAAATTGGGATGTTTGGATTATTTCGAAAACTGCATTGGAGTTTGTGCAAAATGTGACTCACTGCCGCTTTCAGTACTTTGCATATATTGGGTATAAAAAGACGTAATTTCAAACAGCAAATACGTGCAGAGAACCAGAATTTGGCTCCAAAATATGGCTCAGACCTCGAAATTGGGATGTTTGGGATATTTCGAAAATTGCAGGGGGGATTGGGACAAATGTGACCAAACGCCGCTTTCAGTACTTGGCATATGTTGGGTATAAAAAAGTCGTAATTTCAAACTGCGAATACGTGCAGAGAGACAGAATTTGACTCCAAAATATGGCTCGGGCCTCGAAATTGGGATGTTTGGGATATTTTGAAAACTGCAGGGGAGTTTGTGCAAAATGTGAAACACTGCCGCTTTCAGTACTTGGCATATGTTGGGTATAAAAAATTTGTAATTTCAAACAGCGAATACGTGCAGAGAGCCAAAATTTGACTCCAAAATATGGCTCATGCCTCGAAATCGGGATGTTTGGGATATTATGAAAATTGCAGGGAGGATTGGGACAAATGTGACCAAACGCCGCTTTCAGTACTTGGCATATGTTGGGTATAAAAAAGTTTTAATTTCAAACTGCGAATACGTGCAGAGAGCCAAAATTTTGCTCCAAAATATGGCTCAGGCCTCGAAATTGGAATGTTTGGGATATTTTGAAAACTGCAGGAGAGTTTGTGCAAAATGTGAAACACTGCCGCTTTCAGTACTTGGCATATGTTGGGTATAAAAATTCGTAATATCAAACTGCGAATACGTACAGAGAGCAAGAATTTGGCTCCAAAATATGACTCTGGCTTCGAAATTGGGATGTTTGGGATATTTTGAATACTGCAGGAGAGTTTGTGCAAAATGTGAAACACTGCCGCTTTCAGTACTTGGCATATGTTGGGTATAAAAAATCGTAATTTCAAACTGCGAATACTTGCAGAGAGCCAGAATTTGGCTCCAAAATATGGCTCAGGCCTCGAAATTGGGATATTTGGGATATTTCGAAAACTGCAGGGGGGTTTGGGACAAATGTGAATAAACGCCGTTTTCAGTACTTGGCATATGTTGGGTATAAAAAATCGTAATTTCAAACTACGAATACTTGCAGAGAGCCAGAATTTGGCTCCAAAATATGGCTCAGGCCTCGAAATTGGGATATTTGGGATATTTCGAAAACTGCAGGGGAGTTTGTGCAAAATGTGACTCACTGCCGCTTTCAGGACTTGATATATGTTGGGTATAAAAAGTCGTTATTTAAAACTGCGAATACCTGCATAGAGCCAGAATTTGCCTCCAAAATATGGATCAGGCCTCGAAATTGGGATGTTTGGGATATTTTGAAAACTGCAGGGGACTTTGTGCAAAATGTGACTCACTGCTGCTGTCAGTATTTGGCATATGTTGGGTATAAAAAATTCGGAATTTAAAACTGCGAATACGTGCAGAGAGCCAGAATTTGGCTCCAAAATATGGCTCAGGCCTCGAAATTGGGATGTTTGGGATATTTTGAAAATTGCAGGGGGGATTGGGACAAATGTGACCAAACGCCGCTTTCAGTACTTGGCATATGTTGGGTATAAAAAAGTCGCAATTTCAAACTGCGAAAACGTGCAGAGAGCCAGAATTTGGCTCCAAAATATGGCTCAGTCCTCGAAATTGGGATGTTTGGGATATTTTGAAAACTGCAGGGGAGTTTGGGACAAATATGACCAAACGCCGCTTTTAGTACTTGGCATATGTTGGGGTATAAAAATCGTAATTTCAAACAGCGAATACGTGCAGAGAGCCAGAATTTGGTTCCAAAATATGGCTCAGTCCTCGAAATTGGGATGTTTGGGATATTTTGAAAACTGCAGGGGGGTTTGGGAAAAATGTGACCAAACGCCGCTTTCAGTACTTGGCATATGTTGTCTTATGAAAAGTCATAATTTCAAACTGCGAATACGTGCAGCGAGCCTGAATTTGGCTCCAAAATATGGCTCAGGCCGCGAAATTGGGATGTTTGGATTATTTTGAAAACTGCAGGGAGGTTTGGGACAAATGTGACCAAACGCCACTTTCAGTACTTCGCATATGTTAGGTATAAAAAATTCGTAATTTCAAACTGCGAATACGTGCAGAGAGTCAGAATTTGGCTCGAAAATATGGCTCAGGCCTCGAAATTGGGATGTTTGGATTATTTCGAAAACTGCATTGGAGTTTGTGCAAAATGTGACTCAATGCCGCTTTCAGTACTTGGCATATGTTGGGTATAAAAAGTCGTAATTTCAAACAGAAAATACGTGCAGAGAGCCAGAATTTGGCTCCAAAATATGGCTCAGGCCTCGAAATTGGGATGTTTGGGATATTTCGAAAATTGCAGGGGGGATTGGGACAAATGTGACCAAACGCCGCTTTCAGTACTTGGCATATGTTGGGTATAAAAATTCGTAATTTCAAACTGCGAATACGTGCAGAGAGTCAGAATTTGGCTGCAAAATATGGCTCAGGCCTCGAAATTGGGATATTTGGGATATTTTGAAAACTGAAGGGGACTTTGTGTAAAATGTGACTCACTGCCGCATTCAGTACTTGGCATATGTTGGGTATAAAAAAGTCGTAATTCCAAGCTGCGAATACGTGCAGAGAGACAGAATTTAGTTCCAAAATATGGCTCGGGCCTCGAAATTGGGGTATTTGGGATATTTTGAAAACTGCAGGGGACTATGTGCAAAATGTGACTCACTGCCGCTTTCAGTACTTGGCATATGTTGGGTATTAAAAGTCGTATTTTCAAACTACGAATACGTGCAAAGAGCCAGAATTTGGCTCGAAAATATGGCTCAGGCCTCGAAATTGGAACGTTTAGGATATTTTGAAAACTGCAGGGAGGATTGGGACAAATGTGACCAAACGCCGCTTTCAGTACTTGGCATATGTTGGGTATAAAAAAGTTTTAATTTCAAACTGCGAATACGTGCAGAGAGCCAAAATTTTGCTCCAAAATATGGCTCAGGCCTCGAAATTGGAATGTTTGGGATATTTTGAAAACTGCAGGAGAGTTTGTGCAAAATGTGAAACACTGCCGCTTTCAGTACTTGGCATATGTTGGGTATAAAAATTCGTAATATCAAACTGCGAATACGTACAGAGAGCAAGAATTTGGCTCCAAAATATGACTCTGGCTTCGAAATTGGGATGTTTGGGATATTTTGAAAACTGCAGGAGAGTTTGTGCAAAATGTGAAACACTGCCGCTTTCAGTACTTGGCATATGTTGGGTATAAAAAATCGTAATTTCAAACTGCGAATACTTGCAGAGAGCCAGAATTTGGCTCCAAAATATGGCTCAGGCCTCGAAATTGGGATATTTGGGATATTTCGAAAACTGCAGGGGGGTTTGGGACAAATGTGAATAAACGCCGTTTTCAGTACTTGGCATATGTTGGGTATAAAAAACGTTAATTTCAAACTGCGAACACTTGCAGAGAGCCAGAATTTGGCTCCAAAATATGGCTCAGGCCTCGAAATTGGGATATTTGGGATATTTCGAAAACTGCAGGGGGGTTTGGGACAAATGTGAATAAACGCCGTTTTCAGTACTTGGCATATGTTGGGTATAAAAAACGTTAATTTCAAACTGCGAATACGTGCAGCGAGCCTGAATTTGGCTCCAAAATATGGCTCAGGCCGCGAAATTGGGATGTTTGGAATATTTTGAAAACTGCAGGGAGGTTTGGGACAAATGTGACCAAACGCCGCTTTCAGTACTTTGCATATGTTGGGTATAAAAAAATCGTAATTTCAAACTGCGAATACGTGCAGAGAGTCAGAATTTGGCTCGAAAATATGGCTCAGGCCTCGAAATTGGGATGTTTGGATTATTTCGAAAACTGCATTGGAGTTTGTACAAAATGTGACTCACTGCCGCTTTCAGTACTTTGCATATATTGGGTATAAAAAGACGTAATTTCAAACAGCAAATACGTGCAGAGAACCAGAATTTGGCTCCAAAATATGGCTCAGACCTCGAAATTGGGATGTTTGGGATATTTCGAAAATTGCAGGGGGGATTGGGACAAATGTGACCAAACGCCGCTTTCAGTACTTGGCATATGTTGGGTATAAAAAAGTCGTAATTTCAAACTGCGAATACGTGCAGAGAGACAGAATTTGACTCCAAAATATGGCTCGGGCCTCGAAATTGGGATGTTTGGGATATTTTGAAAACTGCAGGGGAGTTTGTGCAAAATGTGAAACACTGCCGCTTTCAGTACTTGGCATATGTTGGGTATAAAAAATTTGTAATTTCAAACAGCGAATACGTGCAGAGAGCCAAAATTTGACTCCAAAATATGGCTCATGCCTCGAAATCGGGATGTTTGGGATATTATGAAAATTGCAGGGAGGATTGGGACAAATGTGACCAAACGCCGCTTTCAGTACTTGGCATATGTTGGGTATAAAAAAGTCGTAATTTCAAACTGCGAATACGTGTAGAGAGACAGAATTTGTCTCCAAAATATGGCTCATGCCTCGAAATTGGGATATTTGGGATATTTTGAAAACTGCAGGGGACTTTGTGCAAAATGTGACTCCCTGCTGCTGTCAGTACTTGGCATATGTTGGGTATAAAAAATTCGGAATTTAAAACTGCGAATACGTGCCGAGAGCCAGAATTTGGCTTCAAAATATGGCTTAGGCCTCGAAATTGGGATGTTTGGGATAATTTGAAAATTGCAGGGGGGATTGGGACAAATGTGACCAAACGCCGCTTTCAGTACTTGGCATATGTTGGGTATAAAAAATCGCAATTTCAAACTGCGAAAACGTTCAGAGAGCCAGAATTTTGCTCCAAAATATGGCTCAGTCCTCGAAATTGGGATGTTTGGGATATTTTGAAAACTGCAGGGGAGTTTGGGACAAATATGACCAAACGCCGCTTCAGTACTTGGCATATGTTGGGTATAAAAGTCGTAATTTCAAACAGCGAATACGTGCAGAGAGCCTGAATTTGGTTCCAAAATATGGCTCAGACCTCGAAATCGGTATATTTGGGGTATTTTGAAAACTGCATTGGAGTTTGTGCAAAATGTAACTCACTGCCGCTTTCAGTACTTGGCATATGTTGGGTATAAAAAGTCGTAATTTCAAACTGCGAATACGTGCAGAGAGCCAGAATTTGGCTCCAAAATATGGCTTAGGCCTCGAAATTGGGATGATTGGGATATTTTGAAAACTGCAGAGGAGATTAGGACAAATGTGACCAAAAGCCGCTTTTAGTACTTGGCGTATGTTGGGTATAAAAATTCGTAATTTCAAACTGCGAATATGTGCAGAGAGCCAGAATTTGGCTCCAAAATAGGCTCAGGCCTCAAAATCGGGATATTTGGGATATTTTGAAAACTGCATTGGAGTTTGTGCAAAATGTGACTCACTGCCGCTTTCAGTACTTGGCATATGTTGGGTATAAAAAGTCGTAATTTCAAACAGCGAATACGTGCAGAGAGCCAAAATTTGACTCCAAAATATGGCTCAGGCCTCGAAATTGGGATGTTTGGGATATTTTGAAAACTGCAGGGGAGTTTGGGACATATATGACCAAACGCCGCTTTCAGTACTTGGCATATGTTGGGTATAAAAGTCGTAATTTCAAACAGCGAATACGTGCAGAGAGCCTGAATTTGGTTCCAAAATATGGCTCAGACCTCAAAATTGGGATGTTTGGGACATTTTGAAAACTGCAGGGAGGTTTGGGAAATATGTGACCAAACGCCGCTTTCAGTACTTGGCATATGTTGGGTATAAAAATTCGTAATTTCAAACTGCGAATACGTGCAGAGAGCCAGAATTTGGCTCCAAATATGGCTCAGGCCTCGAAATCGGTATATTTGGGGTATTTTGAAAACTGCATTGGAGTTTGTGCAAAATGTGACTCACTGCCGCTTTCAGTACTTGGCATATGTTGGGTATAAAAAGTCGTAATTTCAAACTGCGAATACGTGCAGAGAGCCAGAATTTGGCTCCAAAATATGGCTTAGGCCTCGAAATTGGGATGATTGGGATATTTTGAAAACTGCAGAGGAGATTAGGACAAATGTGACCAAAAGCCGCTTTTAGTACTTGGCGTATGTTGGGTATAAAAATTCGTAATTTCAAACTGCGAATATGTGCAGAGAGCCAGAATTTGGCTCCAAAATATGGCTCAGGCCTCAAAATCGGGATATTTGGGATATTTTGAAAACTGCATTGGGGTTTGTGCAAAATGTGACTCACTGCCGCTTTCAGTACTTGGCATATGTTGGGTATAAAAAGTCGTAATTTCAAACAGCGAATACGTGCAGAGAGCCAAAATTTGACTCCAAAATATGGCTCGGGCCTCGAAATTGGGATGTTTGGGATATTTTGAAAACTGCAGGGGAGTTTGTGCAAAATGTGAAACACTGCCGCTTTCAGTACTTGGCATATGTTGGGTATAAAAAATTTGTAATTTCAAACAGCGAATACGTGCAGAGAGCTAAAATTTTGCTCCAAAATATGGCTCAGGCCTCGAAATTGGAATGTTTGGGATATTTTGAAAACTGCAGGAGAGTTTGTGCAAAATGTGAAACACTGCCGCTTTCAGTACTTGGCATATGTTGGGTATAAAAATTCGTAATATCAAACTGCGAATACGTACAGAGAGCAAGAATTTGGCTCCAAAATATGACTCTGGCTTCGAAATTGGGATGTTTGGGATATTTTGAAAACTGCAGGAGAGTTTGTGCAAAATGTGAAACACTGCCGCTTTCAGTACTTGGCATATGTTGGGTATAAAAAATCGTAATTTCAAACTGCGAATACTTGCAGAGAGCCAGAATTTGGCTCCAAAATATGGCTCAGGCCACGAAATTGGGATATTTGGGATATTTCGAAAACTGCAGGGGGGTTTGGGACAAATGTGAATAAACGCCGTTTTCAGTACTTGGCATATGTTGGGTATAAAAAACGTTAATTTCAAACTGCGAACACTTGCAGAGAGCCAGAATTTGGCTCCAAAATATGGCTCAGGCCTCGAAATTGGGATATTTGGGATATTTCGAAAACTGCAGGGGGGTTTGGGACAAATGTGAATAAACGCCGTTTTCAGTACTTGGCATATGTTGGGTATAAAAAACGTTAATTTCAAACTGCGAATACGTGCAGCGAGCCTGAATTTGGCTCCAAAATATGGCTCAGGCCGCGAAATTGGGATGTTTGGAATATTTTGAAAATTGCAGGGAGGTTTGGGACAAATGTGACCAAACGCCGCTTTCAGTACTTTGCATATGTTGGGTATAAAAAATTCGTAATTTCAAACTGCGAATACGTGCAGAGAGTCAGAATTTGGCTCGAAAATATGGCTCAGGCCTCGAAATTGGGATGTTTGGATTATTTCGAAAACTGCATTGGAGTTTGTGCAAAATGTGACTCACTGCCGCTTTCAGTACTTTGCATATATTGGGTATAAAAAGACGTAATTTCAAACAGCAAATACGTGCAGAGAACCAGAATTTGGCTCCAAAATATGGCTCAGACCTCGAAATTGGGATGTTTGGGATATTTCGAAAATTGCAGGGGGGATTGGGACAAATGTGACCAAACGCCGCTTTCAGTACTTGGCATATGTTGGGTATAAAAAAGTCGTAATTTCAAACTGCGAATACGTGCAGAGAGACAGAATTTGACTCCAAAATATGGCTCGGGCCTCGAAATTGGGATGTTTGGGATATTTTGAAAACTGCAGGGGAGTTTGTGCAAAATGTGAAACACTGCCGCTTTCAGTACTTGGCATATGTTGGGTATAAAAAATTTGTAATTTCAAACAGCGAATACGTGCAGAGAGCCAAAATTTGACTCCAAAATATGGCTCATGCCTCGAAATCGGGATGTTTGGGATATTATGAAAATTGCAGGGAGGATTGGGACAAATGTGACCAAACGCCGCTTTCAGTACTTGGCATATGTTGGGTATAAAAAAGTTTTAATTTCAAACTGCGAATACGTGCAGAGAGCCAAAATTTTGCTCCAAAATATGGCTCAGGCCTCGAAATTGGAATGTTTGGGATATTTTGAAAACTGCAGGAGAGTTTGTGCAAAATGTGAAACACTGCCGCTTTCAGTACTTGGCATATGTTGGGTATAAAAATTCGTAATATCAAACTGCGAATACGTACAGAGAGCAAGAATTTGGCTCCAAAATATGACTCTGGCTTCGAAATTGGGATGTTTGGGATATTTTGAATACTGCAGGAGAGTTTGTGCAAAATGTGAAACACTGCCGCTTTCAGTACTTGGCATATGTTGGGTATAAAAAATCGTAATTTCAAACTGCGAATACTTGCAGAGAGCCAGAATTTGGCTCCAAAATATGGCTCAGGCCTCGAAATTGGGATATTTGGGATATTTCGAAAACTGCAGGGGGGTTTGGGACAAATGTGAATAAACGCCGTTTTCAGTACTTGGCATATGTTGGGTATAAAAAATCGTAATTTCAAACTACGAATACTTGCAGAGAGCCAGAATTTGGCTCCAAAATATGGCTCAGGCCTCGAAATTGGGATATTTGGGATATTTCGAAAACTGCAGGGGAGTTTGTGCAAAATGTGACTCACTGCCGCTTTCAGGACTTGATATATGTTGGGTATAAAAAGTCGTTATTTAAAACTGCGAATACGTGCATAGAGCCAGAATTTGCCTCCAAAATATGGATCAGGCCTCGAAATTGGGATGTTTGGGATATTTTGAAAACTGCAGGGGACTTTGTGCAAAATGTGACTCACTGCTGCTGTCAGTATTTGGCATATGTTGGGTATAAAAAATTCGGAATTTAAAACTGCGAATACGTGCAGAGAGCCAGAATTTGGCTCCAAAATATGGCTCAGGCCTCGAAATTGGGATGTTTGGGATATTTTGAAAATTGCAGGGGGGATTGGGACAAATGTGACCAAACGCCGCTTTCAGTACTTGGCATATGTTGGGTATAAAAAAGTCGCAATTTCAAACTGCGAAAACGTGCAGAGAGCCAGAATTTGGCTCCAAAATATGGCTCAGTCCTCGAAATTGGGATGTTTGGGATATTTTGAAAACTGCAGGGGAGTTTGGGACAAATATGACCAAACGCCGCTTTTAGTACTTGGCATATGTTGGGGTATAAAAATCGTAATTTCAAACAGCGAATACGTGCAGAGAGCCAGAATTTGGTTCCAAAATATGGCTCAGTCCTCGAAATTGGGATGTTTGGGATATTTTGAAAACTGCAGGGGGGTTTGGGAAAAATGTGACCAAACGCCGCTTTCAGTACTTGGCATATGTTGTCTTATGAAAAGTCATAATTTCAAACTGCGAATACGTGCAGCGAGCCTGAATTTGGCTCCAAAATATGGCTCAGGCCGCGAAATTGGGATGTTTGGATTATTTTGAAAACTGCAGGGAGGTTTGGGACAAATGTGACCAAACGCCACTTTCAGTACTTCGCATATGTTAGGTATAAAAAATTCGTAATTTCAAACTGCGAATACGTGCAGAGAGTCAGAATTTGGCTCGAAAATATGGCTCAGGCCTCGAAATTGGGATGTTTGGATTATTTCGAAAACTGCATTGGAGTTTGTGCAAAATGTGACTCAATGCCGCTTTCAGTACTTGGCATATGTTGGGTATAAAAAGTCGTAATTTCAAACAGAAAATACGTGCAGAGAGCCAGAATTTGGCTCCAAAATATGGCTCAGGCCTCGAAATTGGGATGTTTGGGATATTTCGAAAATTGCAGGGGGGATTGGGACAAATGTGACCAAACGCCGCTTTCAGTACTTGGCATATGTTGGGTATAAAAATTCGTAATTTCAAACTGCGAATACGTGCAGAGAGTCAGAATTTGGCTGCAAAATATGGCTCAGGCCTCGAAATTGGGATATTTGGGATATTTTGAAAACTGAAGGGGACTTTGTGTAAAATGTGACTCACTGCCGCATTCAGTACTTGGCATATGTTGGGTATAAAAAAGTCGTAATTCCAAGCTGCGAATACGTGCAGAGAGACAGAATTTAGTTCCAAAATATGGCTCGGGCCTCGAAATTGGGGTATTTGGGATATTTTGAAAACTGCAGGGGACTATGTGCAAAATGTGACTCACTGCCGCTTTCAGTACTTGGCATATGTTGGGTATTAAAAGTCGTATTTTCAAACTACGAATACGTGCAAAGAGCCAGAATTTGGCTCGAAAATATGGCTCAGGCCTCGAAATTGGAACGTTTAGGATATTTTGAAAACTGCAGGGAGGATTGGGACAAATGTGACCAAACGCCGCTTTCAGTACTTGGCATATGTTGGGTATAAAAAAGTTTTAATTTCAAACTGCGAATACGTGCAGAGAGCCAAAATTTTGCTCCAAAATATGGCTCAGGCCTCGAAATTGGAATGTTTGGGATATTTTGAAAACTGCAGGAGAGTTTGTGCAAAATGTGAAACACTGCCGCTTTCAGTACTTGGCATATGTTGGGTATAAAAATTCGTAATATCAAACTGCGAATACGTACAGAGAGCAAGAATTTGGCTCCAAAATATGACTCTGGCTTCGAAATTGGGATGTTTGGGATATTTTGAAAACTGCAGGAGAGTTTGTGCAAAATGTGAAACACTGCCGCTTTCAGTACTTGGCATATGTTGGGTATAAAAAATCGTAATTTCAAACTGCGAATACTTGCAGAGAGCCAGAATTTGGCTCCAAAATATGGCTCAGGCCTCGAAATTGGGATATTTGGGATATTTCGAAAACTGCAGGGGGGTTTGGGACAAATGTGAATAAACGCCGTTTTCAGTACTTGGCATATGTTGGGTATAAAAAACGTTAATTTCAAACTGCGAACACTTGCAGAGAGCCAGAATTTGGCTCCAAAATATGGCTCAGGCCTCGAAATTGGGATATTTGGGATATTTCGAAAACTGCAGGGGGGTTTGGGACAAATGTGAATAAACGCCGTTTTCAGTACTTGGCATATGTTGGGTATAAAAAACGTTAATTTCAAACTGCGAATACGTGCAGCGAGCCTGAATTTGGCTCCAAAATATGGCTCAGGCCGCGAAATTGGGATGTTTGGAATATTTTGAAAACTGCAGGGAGGTTTGGGACAAATGTGACCAAACGCCGCTTTCAGTACTTTGCATATGTTGGGTATAAAAAATTCGTAATTTCAAACTGCGAATACGTGCAGAGAGTCAGAATTTGGCTCGAAAATATGGCTCAGGCCTCGAAATTGGGATGTTTGGATTATTTCGAAAACTGCATTGGAGTTTGTACAAAATGTGACTCACTGCCGCTTTCAGTACTTTGCATATATTGGGTATAAAAAGACGTAATTTCAAACAGCAAATACGTGCAGAGAACCAGAATTTGGCTCCAAAATATGGCTCAGACCTCGAAATTGGGATGTTTGGGATATTTCGAAAATTGCAGGGGGGATTGGGACAAATGTGACCAAACGCCGCTTTCAGTACTTGGCATATGTTGGGTATAAAAAAGTCGTAATTTCAAACTGCGAATACGTGCAGAGAGACAGAATTTGACTCCAAAATATGGCTCGGGCCTCGAAATTGGGATGTTTGGGATATTTTGAAAACTGCAGGGGAGTTTGTGCAAAATGTGAAACACTGCCGCTTTCAGTACTTGGCATATGTTGGGTATAAAAAATTTGTAATTTCAAACAGCGAATACGTGCAGAGAGCCAAAATTTGACTCCAAAATATGGCTCATGCCTCGAAATCGGGATGTTTGGGATATTATGAAAATTGCAGGGAGGATTGGGACAAATGTGACCAAACGCCGCTTTCAGTACTTGGCATATGTTGGGTATAAAAAAGTTTTAATTTCAAACTGCGAATACGTGCAGAGAGCCAAAATTTTGCTCCAAAATATGGCTCAGGCCTCGAAATTGGAATGTTTGGGATATTTTGAAAACTGCAGGAGAGTTTGTGCAAAATGTGAAACACTGCCGCTTTCAGTACTTGGCATATGTTGGGTATAAAAATTCGTAATATCAAACTGCGAATACGTACAGAGAGCAAGAATTTTAGCTCCAAAATATGACTCTGGCTTCGAAATTGGGATGTTTGGGATATTTTGAATACTGCAGGAGAGTTTGTGCAAAATGTGAAACACTGCCGCTTTCAGTACTTGGCATATGTTGGGTATAAAAAATCGTAATTTCAAACTGCGAATACTTGCAGAGAGCCAGAATTTGGCTCCAAAATATGGCTCAGGCCTCGAAATTGGGATATTTGGGATATTTCGAAAACTGCAGGGGGGTTTGGGACAAATGTGAATAAACGCCGTTTTCAGTACTTGGCATATGTTGGGTATAAAAAATCGTAATTTCAAACTGCGAATACTTGCAGAGAGCCAGAATTTGGCTCCAAAATATGGCTCAGGCCTCGAAATTGGGATATTTGGGATATTTCGAAAACTGCAGGGGAGTTTGTGCAAAATGTGACTCACTGCCGCTTTCAGGACTTGATATATGTTGGGTATAAAAAGTCGTTATTTAAAACTGCGAATACGTGCATAGAGCCAGAATTTGCCTCCAAAATATGGCTCAGGCCTCGAAATTGGGATGTTTGGGATATTTTGAAAACTGCAGGGGACTTTGTGCAAAATGTGACTCACTGCTGCTGTCAGTATTTGGCATATGTTGGGTATAAAAAATTCGGAATTTAAAACTGCGAATACGTGCAGAGAGCCAGAATTTGGCTCCAAAATATGGCTCAGGCCTCGAAATTGGGATGTTTGGGATATTTTGAAAATTGCAGGGGGGATTGGGACAAATGTGACCAAACGCCGCTTTCAGTACTTGGCATATGTTGGGTATAAAAAAGTCGCAATTTCAAACTGCGAAAACGTGCAGAGAGCCAGAATTTGGCTCCAAAATATGGCTCAGTCCTCGAAATTGGGATGTTTGGGATATTTTGAAAACTGCAGGGGAGTTTGGGACAAATATGACCAAACGCCGCTTTTAGTACTTGGCATATGTTGGGGTATAAAAATCGTAATTTCAAGCAGCGAATACGTGCAGAGAGCCTGAATTTGGTTCCAAAATATGGCTCAGTCCTCGAAATTGGGATGTTTGGGATATTTTGAAAACTGCAGGGGGGTTTGGGAAAAATGTGACCAAACGCCGCTTTCAGTACTTGGCATATGTTGTCTTATGAAAAGTCATAATTTCAAACTGCGAATACGTGCAGCGAGCCTGAATTTGGCTCCAAAATATGGCTCAGGCCGCGAAATTGGGATGTTTGGATTATTTTGAAAACTGCAGGGAGGTTTGGGACAAATGTGACCAAACGCCACTTTCAGTACTTCGCATATGTTAGGTATAAAAAATTCGTAATTTCAAACTGCGAATACGTGCAGAGAGTCAGAATTTGGCTCGAAAATATGGCTCAGGCCTCGAAATTGGGATGTTTGGATTATTTCGAAAACTGCATTGGAGTTTGTGCAAAATGTGACTCAATGCCGCTTTCAGTACTTGGCATATGTTGGGTATAAAAAGTCGTAATTTCAAACAGAAAATACGTGCAGAGAGCCAGAATTTGGCTCCAAAATATGGCTCAGGCCTCGAAATTGGGATGTTTGGGATATTTCGAAAATTGCAGGGGGGATTGGGACAAATGTGACCAAACGCCGCTTTCAGTACTTGGCATATGTTGGGTATAAAAATTCGTAATTTCAAACTGCGAATACGTGCAGAGAGTCAGAATTTGGCTGCAAAATATGGCTCAGGCCTCGAAATTGGGATATTTGGGATATTTTGAAAACTGAAGGGGACTTTGTGTAAAATGTGACTCACTGCCGCATTCAGTACTTGGCATATGTTGGGTATAAAAAAGTCGTAATTCCAAGCTGCGAATACGTGCAAAGAGCCAGAATTTGGCTCGAAAATATGGCTCAGGCCTCGAAATTGGAACGTTTAGGATATTTTGAAAACTGCAGGGAGGATTGGGACAAATGTGACCAAACGCCGCTTTCAGTACTTGGCATATGTTGGGTATAAAAAAGTTTTAATTTCAAACTGCGAATACGTGCAGAGAGCCAAAATTTTGCTCCAAAATATGGCTCAGGCCTCGAAATTGGAATGTTTGGGATATTTTGAAAACTGCAGGAGAGTTTGTGCAAAATGTGAAACACTGCCGCTTTCAGTACTTGGCATATGTTGGGTATAAAAATTCGTAATATCAAACTGCGAATACGTACAGAGAGCAAGAATTTGGCTCCAAAATATGACTCTGGCTTCGAAATTGGGATGTTTGGGATATTTTGAAAACTGCAGGAGAGTTTGTGCAAAATGTGAAACACTGCCGCTTTCAGTACTTGGCATATGTTGGGTATAAAAAATCGTAATTTCAAACTGCGAATACTTGCAGAGAGCCAGAATTTGGCTCCAAAATATGGCTCAGGCCTCGAAATTGGGATATTTCGAAAACTGCAGGGGGGTTTGGGACAAATGTGAATAAACGCCGTTTTCAGTACTTGGCATATGTTGGGTATAAAAAATCGTAATTTCAAACTGAGAACACTTGCAGAGAGCCAGAATTTGGCTCCAAAATATGGCTCAGGCCTCGAAATTGGGATATTTGGGATATTTCGAAAACTGCAGGGGAGTTTGTGCAAAATGTGACTCACTGCCGCTTTCAGGACTTGATATATGTTGGGTATAAAAAGTCGTTATTTAAAACTACGAATACGTGCATAGAGCCAGAATTTGCCTCCAAAATATGGCTCAGGCCTCGAAATTGGGATGTTTGGGATATTTTGAAAACTGCAGGGGGGTTTGGGACAAATGTGACCAAACGCCGCTTTCAGTACTTGGCATATGTTGGGTATGAAAGTCATAATTTCAAACTGCGAATACGTGCAGCGAGCCTGAATTTGGCTCCAAAATAAGGCTCAGGCCGCGAAATTGGGATGTTTGGAATGTTTTGAAAACTGCAGGGAGGTTTAGGACAAATGTGACCAAACGCCGCTTTCAGTACTTTGCATATGTTGGGTATAAAAAATTCGTAATTTCAAACTGCGAATACGTGCAGAGAGTCAGAATTTGGCTCGAAAATATGGCTCAGGCCTCGAAATTCGGATGTTGGGATTATTTCGAAAACTGCATTGGAGTTTGTGCAAAATGTGACTCACTGCCGCTTTCAGTACTTTGCATATATTGGGTATAAAAAGACGTAATTTCAAACAGCAAATACGTGCAGAGAACCAGAATTTGGCTCCAAAATATGGCTCAGACCTCGAAATTGGGATGTTTGGGATATTTCGAAAATTGCAGGGGGGATTGGGACAAATGTGACCAAACGCCGCTTTCAGTACTTGGCATATGTTGGGTATAAAAAAGTCGTAATTTCAAACTGCGAATACGTGCAGAGAGACAGAATTTGACTCCAAAATATGGCTCGGGCCTCGAAATTGGGATGTTTGGGATATTTTGAAAACTGCAGGGGAGTTTGTGCAAAATGTGAAACACTGCCGCTTTCAGTACTTGGCATATGTTGGGTATAAAAAATTTGTAATTTCAAATAGCGAATACGTGCAGAGAGCCAAAATTTGACTCCAAAATATGGCTCATGCATCGAAATCGGGATGTTTGGGATATTATGAAAATTGCAGGGAGGATTGGGACAAATGTGACCAAACGCCGCTTTCAGTACTTGGCATATGTTGGGTATAAAAAAGTTTTAATTTCAAACTGCGAATACGTGCAGAGAGCCAAAATTTTGCTCCAAAATATGGCTCAGGCCTCGAAATTGGAATGTTTGGGATATTTTGAAAACTGCAGAATGGTTTGTGCAAAATGTGAAACACTGCCGCTTTCAGTACTTGGCATATGTTGGGTATAAAAATTCGTAATATCAAACTGCGAATACGTACAGAGAGCAAGAATTTGGCTCCAAAATATGACTCTGGCTTCGAAATTGGGATGTTTGGGATATTTTGAAAACTGCAGGAGAGTTTGTGCAAAATGTGAAACACTGCCGCTTTCAGTACTTGGCATATGTTGGGTATAAAAAATCGTAATTTCAAACTGCGAATACTTGCAGAGAGCCAGAATTTGGCTCCAAAATATGGCTCAGGCCTCGAAATTGGGATATTTGGGATATTTCGAAAACTGCAGGGGGGTTTGGGACAAATGTGAATAAACGCCGTTTTCAGTACTTGGCATATGTTGGGTATAAAAAATCGTAATTTCAAACTGCGAATACTTGCAGAGAGCCAGAATTTGGCTCCAAAATATGGCTCAGGCCTCGAAATTGGGATATTTGGGATATTTCGAAAACTGCAGGGGAGTTTGTGCAAAATGTGACTCACTGCCGCTTTCAGGTCTTGATATATGTTGGGTATAAAAAGTCGTTATTTAAAACTGCGAATACGTGCATAGAGCCAGAATTTGCCTCCAAAATATGGCTCAGGCCTCGAATCTGGGATGTTTGGGATATTTTGAAAACTGCAGGGGGGTTTGGGACAAATGTGACCAAACGCCGCTTTCAGTACTTGGCATATGTTGGGTATGAAAAGTCATAATTTCAAACTGCGAATACGTGCAGCGAGCCTGAATTTGGCTCCAAAATATGGCTCAGGCCGCGAAATTGGGATGTTTGGAATATTTTGAAAACTGCAGGGAGGTTTCGGACAAATGAGACCAAACGCCGCTTACAGTACTTCGCATATGTTGGGTAAAAAAAATTCGTAATTTCAAACTGCGAATACGTGCAGAGAGTCAGAATTTGGCTCGAAAATATGGCTCAGGCCTCGAAATTGGGATGATTGGGATATTTTGAAAACTGCAGGGGGAGATTAGGACAAATGTGACCTAAAGCCGCTTTTAGTACTTGGCGTATGTTGGGTATAAAAATTCGTAATTTCAAACTGCGAATATGTGCAGAGAGCCAGAATTTGGCTCCAAAATATGGCTCAGGCCTCAAAATCGGGATATTTGGGATATTTTGAAAACTGCATTGGAGTTTGTGCAAAATGTGACTCACTGCCGCTTTCAGTACTTGGCATATGTTGGGTATAAAAAGTCGTAATTTCAAACAGCAAATACGTGCAGAGAGCCAAAATTTGACTCCAAAATATGGCTCGGGCCTCGAAATTGGGATGTTTGGGATATTTTGAAAACTGCAGGGGAGTTTGTGCAAAATGTGAAACACTGCCGCTTTCAGTACTTGGCATATGTTGGGTATAAAAAAGTTGTAATTTCAAACAGCGAATACATGCAGAGAGCCAAAATTTGACTCCAAAATATGGCTCAGGCCTCGAAATCGGGATGTTTGGGATATTTTGAAAATTGCAGGGTGGATTGGGACAAATGTGACCAAACGCCGCTTTCAGTACTTGGCATATGTTGGGTATAAAAAAGTTTTAATTTCAAACTGCGAATACGTGCAGAGAGCCAAAATTTTGCTCCAAAATATGGCTCAGGCCTCGAAATTGGAATGTTTGGGTTATTTTGAAAACTGCAGGAGAGTTTGTGCAAAATGTGAAACACTGCCGCTTTCAGTACTTGGCATATGTTGGGTATAAAAATTCGTAATATCAAACTGCGAATACGTACAGAGAGACAGAATTTGGCTCCAAAATATGACTCTCGCTGCGAAATTGGGATGTTTGGGATATTTTGAAAACTGCAGGAGAGTTTGTGCTAAATGGGAAACACTGCCGCTTTCAGTACTTGGCATATGTTGGGTATAAAAAATCGTAAATTCAAACTGCGAATACTTGCAGAGAGCCAGAATTTGGCTCCAAAATATGGCTCAGGCCTCGAAATTGGGATATTTGGGATAATTCGAAAACTGCAGGGGGGTTTGGGACAAATGTGAATAAACGCCGTTTTCAGTACTTGGCATATGTTGGGTATAAAAAATTGTAATTTCAAACTGCGAATACTTGCAGAGAGCCAGAATTTGGCTCCAAAATATGGCTCAGGCCTCGAAATTGGGATGTTTAGGATATTTTGAAAACTGCAGGGGGGTTTGGGACAAATGTGACCAAACGCCGCTTTCAGTACTTGGCATATGTTGGGTATGAAAAGTCATAATTTCAAACTGCGAATACGTGCAGCGAGCCTGAATTTGGCTTTAAAATATGGCTCAGGCCGCGAAATTGGGATGTTTGGAATATTTTGAAAACTGCAGGGAGGTTTGGGACAAATGTGACCAAACGCCGCTTTCAGTACTTCGCATATGTTGGGTATAAAAAATTCGTAATTTCAAACTGCGAATACGTGCAGAGAGTCAGAATTTGGCTCGAAAATATGGCTCAGGCCTCGAAATTGGGATGTTTGGATTATTTCGAAAACTGCATTGGAGTTTGTGCAAAATGTGACTCACTGCCGCGTTCAGTACTTTGCATATGTTGGGTATAAAAAGACGTAATTTCAAACAGCAAATACGTGCAGAGAACCAGAATTTGGCTCCAAAATATGGCTCAGACCTCGAAATTGGGATGTTTGGGATATTTCGAAAATGGCAGGGGGGATTGGGACAAATGTGACCAAACGCCGCTTTCAGTACTTGGCATATGTTGGGTATAAAAAATCGTAATTTAAAACTGCGAATACGTGCAGAGAGACAGAATTTGGCTCCAAAATATGGCTCAGGCCTCGAAATTGGGATATTTGGGATATTTTGAAAACTGCAGGGGACTTTGTGCAAAATATGACTCACTGCTGCTGTCAGTATTTGGCATATGTTGGGTATAAAAAATTCGGAATTTAAAACTGCGAATACGTGCAGAGAGCCATAATTTGGCTCCAAAATATGGCTCAGTCCTCGAAATTGGGATGTTTGGGATATTTTGAAAACTGCAGGGAGGTTTGGGAAATATGTGACCAAACGCCGCTTTCAGTACTTGGCATATGTTGGGTATAAAAATTCGTAATTTGAAACTGCGAAAACGTGCAGAGAGCCAGAATTTGGCTTCAAATATGGCTCAGGCTACGAAATCGGGATATTTGGGATATTTTGAAAACTGCATTGGAGTTTGTGCAAAATGTGACTCACTGCCGCTTTCAGAACTTGGCATATGTTGGGTATAAAAAGTCGTAATTTCAAGCAGCGAATACGTGCAGAGCCAGAATTTTGCTCCAAAATATGGCTCAGGCCTCGAAATTGGGATGTTTGGGATATTTTGAAAATTGCAGGGGGGATTGGGACAAATGTGACCAAACGCCATTTTCAGTACTTCGCATATGTTGGGTATAAAAAAGTCGTAATTTCAAACTGCGAATACGTGCAGAGAGCCAGAATTTGGCTCCAAAATATGGCTCAGGCCTCGAAATTGGGATGATTGGGATATTTTGAAAACTGCAAGGGAGATTAGGACAAATGTGACCAAAAGCCGCTTTTAGTACTTGGCGTATGTTGGGTATAAAAATTCGTAATTTCTAACTGCGAATATGTGCAGAGAGCCAGAATTTGGCTCCAAAATATGGCTCAGGCCTCAAAATCGGGATATTTGGGATATTTTGAAAACTGCATTGGAGTTTGTGCAAAATGTGACTCACTGCCGCTTTCAGTACTTGGCATATGTTGGGTATAAAAAGTCGTAATTTCATACAGCGAATACGTGCAGAGAGCCAAAATTTGACTCCAAAATATGGCTCAGGCCTCGAAATTGGGATGTTTGGGATATTTTGAAAATTGCAGGGGGGATTGGGACAAATGTGACCAAACGCCACTTTCAGTACTTCGCATATGTTGGGTATAAAAAAGTCGTAATTTCAAACTGCGAATACGTGCAGAGAGTCAGAATTTGGCTCGAAAATATGGCTCAGGCCTCGAAATTGGGATGTTTGGATTATTTTGAAAACTGCATTGGAGTTTGTGCGAAATGTGACTAACTGCCGCTTTCAGTACTTGGCATATGTTGAGTATAAAAAGTCGTAATTTCAAACTGCGAACACGTGCAGAGAGCCAGAATTTGGCTCCAAAATATGGCTCAGGCCTCGAAATTGGGATGATTGGGATATTTTGAAAACTGAAGGGGAGATTAGGACAAATGTGACCAAAAGGTGCTTTAAGTACTTGGCGTATGTTGGGTATAAAAATTTGTAATTTCAAACTGCGAATATGTGCAGAGAGCCAGAATTTGGCTCCAAAATATGGCTCAGGCCTCAAAATCGGGATATTTGGGATATTTTGAAAACTGCATTGGAGTTTGTGCAAAATGTGACTCACTGCCGCTTTCAGTACTTGGCATATGTTGGGTATAAAAAGTCGTAATTTCAAACAGCGAATACGTGTAGAGAGCCAAAATTTGACTCCAAAATATGGCTTAGGCCTAGAAATTGGGATGTTTGGGATATTTTGAAAACTGCAGGGGACTTTGTGCAAAATGTGAAACACTGCCGCTTTCAGTACTTGGCATATGTTGGGTATAAAAAAGTTTTAATTTCAAACAGCGAATACGTGCAAAGAGCCAAAATTTGACTCCAAAATATGGCTCAGGCCTCGAAATTGGGATGTTTGGGATATTTTGAAAATTGCAGGGAGGATTGGGACAAATGTGACCAAACGCCGCTTTCAGTACTTGACATATGTTGGGTATAAAAAGTCGTAATTTCAAACAACGAATACGTGCAGAGCCAGAATTTTGCTCCAAAATATGGCTCAGGCGTCGAAATTGGGAAGTTTGGGATATTTTGAAAATTGCAGGGGGGATTGGGACAAATGTGACCAAACGCCGCTTTCAGTACTTGGCATATGCTGGGTATAAAAAGTCGTAATTTCAAACTGCGAATACGTGCAGAGAGCCAGAATTTGGCTGGAAAATATGGCTCAGGCCTCGAAATTGAGATGTTTGGGATATTTTGAAAACTGCAGGGGACTTTGTGCAAAATGTGACTCACTGCCGCTTTCAGTACTTGGCATATGTTTTGTATAAAAAAGTCGAAATTCCAAGCTGCGAATACGTGGAGAGAGCCAGAATTTGGCTCCAAAATATGGCTCAAGCCTCGAAATTGGGATATTTGGGATATTTTGAAAACTGAAGGGGACTTTGTGCAAAATGTGACTCACTGCCGCTTTCAGTACTTGGCCTATGTTGGGTATAAAAAAGCCGTAATTCCAAGCTGCGAATACGTGCAGAGAGAGTGAATTTAGTTCCAAAATATGGCTCGGGCCTCAAAATTGGGGTATTTGGGATATTTTGAAAACTGCAGGGGACTTTGTGCAAAATGTGACTCACTGCCGCTTTCAGTACTTGGCATATGTTGGGTATTAAAAGTCGTATTTTCAAACTACGAATACGTGCAAAGAGCCAGAATTTGGCTCGAAAATATGGCTCGGGCCTCGAAATTAGGATATTTGGGATATTTTGAAAACTGCAGGGGAGATTGTGCAAAAAGTCACTCACTGCCGCTTTCATGACTTGGCATATGTTGGGTATAAAACGTCGTAATTTCAAACTGCAAATACGTGAATAGAGCCAGAATTTGCCTCCAAAAAATGGCTCAGACCTCGAAATTGGGATGGTTGGGATATTTTGAAAACTGCAGGGGAGTTTGGGACAAATGTGACCAAACGCCGCTCTCAGTACTTGGCATATGTTGGGTTTAAAAAATTCGGAATTTCAAACTGCGAATACGCGCCGAGAGCCAGAATTTGGCTCCAAAATATGGCTCAGGCCACGAAATTGGGATGATTGGGATATTTTGAAAACTGCAGGGGAGATTGGGACAAATGTGACCAAAAGCCGCTTTTAGTACTTGGCATATGTTTGGTATTAAAAGTCGTATTTTCAAACTACGAATACGTGCAGAGAGCCAGAATTTGGCTCGAAAATATGGCTCAGGCCTCGAAATTGGGACGTTTAGGATATTTTGAAAACTGCAGGGAGGTTTAGGACAAATGTGACCAAACGCCGCATTCAGTACTTGGCATATGTTGGGTATAAAAATTTTTAATTTCATACTGCGAATACGTGCAGAGAGCCAGAATTTGGCTCCAAAATATGACTCAGGCCTCGAAATTGGGATATTTGGGATATTTCGAAAACTGCAGGGGAGTTTGTGCAAAATGTGACTCACTGCCACTTTCAGGACTTGATATATGTTGGGTATAAAAATTCGTTATTTCAAACTACGGATACGTGCATAGAGCCAGAATTTGCCTCCAAAATATGGTTCAGGCCTCGAAATTGGGATGTTTGGGATATTTTGAAAACTGCAGGGGGTTTTGGGACAAATGTGACCAAACGCCGCTTTCAGTACTTGGCATATGTTGGGTATGAAAATTCGCAATTTCAAACTGCGAATACGTGCAGCAAGCCTGAATTTGGCTACAAAATATGGCTCAGGCCTCGAAATTGGGATGTTTGGAATATTTTGAAAACTGCAGGGAGGTTTGGGACAAATGTGACCAAACGCCACTTTCAGTACTTCGCATATGTTGGGTATAAAAAATTCGTAATTTCAAACTGCGAATACGTGCAGAGAGTCAGAATTTGGCTCGAAAATATTTCTCAGGCCTCGAAATTGGGATGTTTGGATTATTTTGAAAACTGCATTGGAGTTTGTGCAAAATGTGACTAACTGCCGCTTTCAGTTCTTGGCATATGTTGGGTATAAAAAGTCGTAATTTCAAACAGCAAATACGTGCAGAGAACCAGAATTTGGCTCCAAAATATGGCTCAGGCCTCGAAATTGGGAACTTTGGGATATTTCGAAAATTGCAGGGGGGATTGGGACAAATGTGACCAAACGCCGCTTTCAGTACTAGGCATATGTTGGGTATAAAAAATCTTAATTTCAAACTGCAAATACGTGGAGAGAGCCAGAATTTGGCTCCAAAATATGACTCAGGCCTCGAAATTGGGATATTTGTGATATTTTGAAAACTGCAGAGGACTTTGTGCAAAATGTGACTCACTGCCGCTGTCAGTACTTGGCATATGTTGGGTATAAAAAATTCGGAATTTAAAACTGCGAATACGTGCAGAGAGCCAGAATTTGGCTCCAAAATATGGCTTAGGCCTCGAAATTGGGATGTTTGGGATATCTTGAAAATTGCAGGGAGGATTGTAACAAATGTGACCAAACGCCGCTTTCAGTACTAGGCATGTGTTGGGTATAAAAAAGTCGCAATTTCAAACTGCGAAAACGTGCAGAGAGCCAGAATTTGGCTCCAAAATATGGCTCAGGCCTCGAAATTGGGATGTTTGGGATATTTTGAAAACTGCAGGGGAGTTTGGGACAAATATGACCAAACGCCGCTTTCAGTACTTGGTATATGTTGGGTATAAAAGTCGTAATTTCAAACAGCGAATACGTTCAGAGAGCCTGAATTTGGTTCCAAAATATGGCTAAGACCTCAAAATTGGGATGTTTGGGATATTTTGAAAACTGCAGGGGAGATTAGGACAAATGTGACCAAAAGCCGCTTTTAGTACTTGGCGTATGTTGGGTATAAAAATTCGTAATTTCAAACTGCGAATATGTGCAGAGAGCCAGAATTTGGATCCAAAATATGGCTCAGGCCTCAAAATCGGGATATTTGGGATATTTTGAAAACTGCATTGGAGTTTGTGCAAAATGTGACTCACTGCCGCTTTCAGTACTTGGCATATGTTGGGTATAAAAAGTCGTAATTTCAAACAGCGAAAACGTGCAGAGAGCCAAAATTTGACTCCAAAATATGGCTCAGGCCTCGAAATTGGGATGTTTGGGATATTTTGAAAACTGCAGGGGAGTTTGTGCAAAATGTGAAACACTGCCGCTTTCAGTACTTGGCATATGTTGGGTATAAAAAAGTTGAAATTTCAAACAGCGAATTCTTGCAGAGAGCCAAAATTTGACTCCAAAATATGGCTCAGGCCTCGAAATCGGGATGTTTGGGATATTTTGAAAATTGCAGGGAGGATTGGGACAAATGTGACCAAACGCCGCTTTCAGTACTTGACATATGTTGGGTATAAAAAAGTTTTAATTTCAAACTGCGAATACGTGCAGAGAGCCAAAATTTGGCTCCAAAATATGGCTCAGGCCTCGAAATTGGGATGTTTGGGATATTTTGAAAACTTCAGGAGAGTTTGTGCAAAACGTGAAACACTGCCGCTTTCAGTACTTGGCATATGTTGGGTATAAAAATTCGTAATATCAAACTGCGAATACGTACAGAGAGCAAGAATTTGGCTCCAAAATATGACTCTGGCTTCGAAATTGGGATGTTTGGGATATTTTGAAAACTGCAGGAGAGTTTGTGCAAAATGTGAAACACTGCCGCTTTCAGTACTTGGCATATGTTGGGTATAAAAAATCGTTATTTAAAACTGCGAATACGTGCATAGAGCCAGAATTTGCCTCCAAAATATGGCTCAGGCCTCGAAATTGGGATGTTTGGGATATTTTGAAAACTGCAGGGGGGTTTGAGACAAATGTGACCAAACGCCGCTTTCAGTACTTGGCATATGTTGGGTATGAAAAGTCATAATTTCAAACTGCGAATACGTGCAGCGAGCCTGAATTTGGCTCCAAAATATGGCTCAGGCCTCGAAATTGGGATGTTTGGAATATTTTGAAAACTGCAGGGAGGTTTGGGACAAATGTGACCAAACGCCGCTTTCAGTACTTCGCATATGTTGGGTATAAAAAATTCGTAATTTCAAACTGCGAATACGTGCAGAGAGTCAGAATTTGGCTCGAAAATATGGCTCAGGCCTCGAAATTGGGATGTTTGGAACATTTTGAAAATTGCAGGGAGGATTGGGACAAATGTGACCAAACGCCGCTTTCAGAACTTGGCATATGTTGGGTATAAAAAGTCGTAATTTCAAACAGCGAATACGTGCAGAGCCAGAATTTTGCTCCAAAATATGGCTCAGGCGTCGAAATTGGGATGTTTGGGATATTTTGAAAATTGCAGGGGGGATTGGGACAAATGTGACCAAACGCCGCTTTCAGTACTTGGCATATGCTGGGTATAAAAAGTCGTAATTTCAAACTGCGAATATGTGCAGAGAGCCAGAATTTGGCTGGAAAATATGGCTCAGGCCTCGAAATTGAGATGTTTGGGATATTTTGAAAACTGCAGGGGACTTTGTGCAAAATGTGACTCACTGCCGCTTTCAGTACTTGGCATATGTTTTGTATAAAAAAGTCGAAATTCCAAGCTTCGAATACGTGGAGAGAGCCAGAATTTGGCTCCAAAATATGGCTCAAGCCTCGAAATTGGGATATTTGGGATATTTTGAAAACTGTAGGGGACTTTGTGCAAAATGTGACTCACTGCCGCTTTCAGTACTTGGCCTATGTTGGGTATAAAAAAGCCGTAATTCCAAGCTGCGAATACGTGCAGAGAGAGTGAATTTAGTTCCAAAATATGGCTCGGGCCTCAAAATTGGGGTATTTGGGATATTTTGAAAACTGCAGGGGACTTTGTGCAAAATGTGACTCACTGCCGCTTTCAGTACTTGGCATATGTTGGGTATTAAAAGTCGTATTTTCAAACTACGAATACGTGCAAAGAGCCAGAATTTGGCTCGAAAATATGGCTCGGGCCTCGAAATTAGGATATTTGGGATATTTTGAAAACTGCAGGGGAGTTTGTGCAAAAAGTCACTCACTGCCGCTTTCATGACTTGGCATATGTTGGGTATAAAACGTCGTAATTTCAAACTGCAAATACGTAAATAGAGCCAGAATTTGCCTCCAAAATATGGCTCAGGCCTCGAAATTGGGATGGTTGGGATATTTTGAAAACTGCAGGGGAGTTTGGGACAAATGTGACCAAACGCCGCTCTCAGTACTTGGCATATGTTGGGTTTAAAAAATTCGGAATTTCAAACTGCTAATACGCGCCGAGAGCCAGAATTTGGCTCCAAAATATGGCTCAGGCCACGAAATTGGGATGATTGGGATATTTTGAAAACTGCAGGGAGGTTTAGGACAAATGTGACCAAACGCCGCATTCAGTACTTGGCATATGTTGGGTATAAAATTTTGTAATTTCATACTGCGAATACGTGCAGAGAGCCAGAATTTGGCTCCAAAATATGACTCAGGCCTCGAAATTGGGATATTTCGAAAACTGCAGGGGAGTTTGTGCAAAATGTGACTCACTGCCACTTTCAGGACTTGATATATGTTGGGTATAAAAATTCGTTATTTCAAACTGCGGATACGTGCATAGAGCCAGAATTTGCCTCCAAAATATGGCTCAGGCCTCGAAATTGGGATGTTTGGGATATTTTGAAAACTGCAGGGGGGTTTGGGACAAATATGACCAAACGCCGCTTTCAGTACTTGGCATATGTTGGGTGTGAAAATTCGCAATTTCAAACTGCGAATACGTGCAGCAAGCCTGAATTTGGCTACAAAATATGGCTCAGGCCTCGAAATTGGGATGTTTGGAATATTTTGAAAACTGCAGGGAGGTTTGGGACAAATGTGACCAAATGCCACTTTCAGTACTTCGCATATGTTGGGTATAAAAAATTCGTAATTTCAAACTGCGAATACATGCAGAGAGTCAGAATTTGGCTCGAAAATATGGCTCAGGCCTCGAAATTGGGATGTTTGGATTATTTTGAAAACTGCATTGGAGTTTGTTCAAAATGTGACTAACTGCCGCTTTCAGTACTTGGCATATGTTTGGTATAAAAAGTGGTAATTTCAAACAGCAAATACGTGCAGAGAACCAGAATTTGGCTCCAAAATATGGCTCAGGCCTCGAAATTGGGAACTTTGGGATATTTCGAAAATTGCAGGGGGGATTGGGACAAATGTGACCAAACGCCGCTTTCAGTACTAGGCATATGTTGGGTATAAAAAAGTCTTAATTTCAAACTGCGAATACGTGGAGAGAGCCAGAATTTGGCTCCAAAATATGACTCAGGCCTCGAAATTGGGATATTTGGGATATTTTGAAAACTGCAGAGGACTTTGTGCAAAATGTGACTCACTGCCGCTGTCAGTACTTGGCATATGTTGGGTATAAAAAATTCGGAATTTAAAACTGCGAATACGTGCAGAGAGCCAGAATTTGGCTCCAAAATATGGCTTAGGCCTCGAAATTGGGATGTTTGGGATATCTTGAAAATTGCAGGGAGGATTGTAACAAATGTGACCAAACGCCGCTTTCAGTACTAGGCATGTGTTGGGTATAAAAAAGTCGCAATTTCAAACTGCGAAAACGTGCAGAGAGCCAGAATTTGGCTCCAAAATATGGCTCAGGCCTCGAAATTGGGATGTTTGGGATATTTTGAAAACTGCAGGGGAGTTTGGGACAAATATGACCAAACGCCGCTTTCAGTACTTGGCATATGTTGGGTATAAAAGTCGTAATTTTAAACAGCGAATACGTTCAGAGAGCCTGAATTTGGTTCCAAAATATGGCTCAGACCTCAAAATTGGGATGTTTGGGATATTTTGAAAACTGCAGGGGAGATTAGGACAAATGTGACAAAAAGCCGCTTTTAGTACTTGGCGTATGTTGGGTATAAAAATTCGTAATTTCAAACTGCGAATATGTGCAGAGAGCCAGAATTTGGATCCAAAATATGGCTAAGGCCTCAAAATCGGGATATTTGGGATATTTTGAAAACTGCATTGGAGTTTGTGCAAAATGTGACTCACTGCCGCTTTCAGTACTTGGCATATGTTGGGTATAAAAAGTCGTAATTTCAAACAGCGAATACGTGCAGAGAGCCAAAATTTGACTCCAAAATATGGCTCAGGCCTCGAAATTGGGATGTTTGGGATATTTTGAAAACTGCAGGGGAGTTTGTGCAAAATGTGAAACACTGCCGCTTTCAGTACTTGGCATATGTTGGGTATAAAAAAGTTGTAATTTCAAACAGCGAATTCGTGCAGAGAGCCAAAATTTGACTCCAAAATATGGCTCAGACCTCAAAATTGGGATGTTTGGGATATTTTGAAAACTGCAGGGGAGATTAGGACAAATGTGACCAAAAGCCGCTTTTAGTACTTGGCGTATGTTGGGTATAAAAATTCGTAATTTCAAACTGCGAATATGTGCAGAGAGCCAGAATTTGGATCCAAAATATGGCTCAGGCCTCAAAATCGGGATATTTGGGATATTTTGAAAACTGCATTGGAGTTTGTGCAAAATGTGACTCACTGCCGCTTTCAGTACTTGGCATATGTTGGGTATAAAAAGTCGTAATTTCAAACAGCGAATACGTGCAGAGAGCCAAAATTTGACTCCAAAATATGGCTCAGGCCTCGAAATTGGGATGTTTGTGATATTTTGAAAACTGCAGGGGAGTTTGTGCAAAATGTGAAACACTGCCGCTTTCAGTACTTGGCATATGTTGGGTATAAAAAAATGTAATTTCAAACAGCGAATTCGTGCAGAGAGCCAAAATTTGACTCCAAAATATGGCTCAGGCCTAGAAATCGGGATGTTTGGGATATTTTGAAAATTGCAGGGAGGATTGGGACAAATGTGACCAAACGCCGCTTTCAGTACTTGGCATATGTTGGGTATAAAAAAGTTTTAATTTCAAACTGCGAATACGTGCAGAGAGCCAAAATTTGGCTCCAAAATATGGCTCAGGCCTCGAAATTGGGATGTTTGGGATATTTTGAAAACTGCAGGAGAGTTTGTGCAAAACGTGAAACACTGCCTCTTTCAGTACTTGGCATATGTTGGGTATAAAAATTCGTAATATCAAACTGCGAATACGTACAGAGAGCAAGAATTTGGCTCCAAAATATGACTCTGGCTTCGAAATTGGGATGTTTGGGATATTTTGAAAACTGCAGGAGAGTTTGTGCAAAATGTGAAACACTGCCGCTTTCAGTACTTGGCATATGTTGAGTATAAAAAATCGTTATTTAAAACTGCGAATACGTGCATAGAGCCAGAATTTGCCTCCAAAATATGGCTCAGGCCTCGAAATTGGGATGTTTGGAATATTTTGAAAACTGCAGGGGGGTTTGGGACAAATGTGACCAAACGCCGCTTTCAGTACTTGGCATATGTTGGGTATGAAAAGTCATAATTTCAAACTGCGAATACGTGCAGCGAGCCTGAATTTGGCTCCAAAATATGGCTCAGGCCTCGAAAATGGGATGTTTGGAATATTTTGAAAACTGCAGGGAGGTTTGGGACAAATGTGACCAAACGCCGCTTTCAGTACTTCGCATATGTTGGGTATAAAAAATTCGTAATTTCAAACTGCGAATACGTGCAGAGAGTCAGAATTTGGCTCGAAAATATGGCTCAGGCCTCGAAATTGGGATGTTTGGATTATTTCGAAAACTGCATTGGAGTTTGTGCAAAATGTGACTCACTGCCGCTTTCAGTACTTTGCATATGTTGGGTATAAAAAGACCTAATTTCAAACAGCAAATTCGCGCAGAGAACCAGAATTTGGCTCTAAAATATGGCTCAGACCTCGAAATTGGGATGTTTGGGATATTTCGAAAATTGCAGGGGGGATTGGGACAAATGTGACCAAACGCCGCTTTCAGTAATTGGCATATGTTGGGTATAAAAAAGTCGTAATTTCAAACTGCAAATACGTGCAGAGAGACAGAATTTGGCTCCAAAATATGGCTCAGGCCTCGAAATTGGGATGTTTGGGATATTTTGAAAACTGCAGGGGGGTTTGGGACAAATGTGACCAAATGCCGCTTTCAGTACTTGGCATATGTTGGGTATGAAAAGTCATAATTTAAAACTGCGAATACGTGCAGCGAGCCTTAATTTGGCTCCAAAATATGGCTCAGGCCTCGAAATTGGGATGTTTGGAATATTTTGAAATCTGCAGGGAGGTTTGGGACAAATGTGACCAAACACCGCTTTCAGTACTTTGCATATGTTGGGTATAAAAAAGTCGTAATTTCAAACTGCGAATACGTGCAGAGAGCCAGAATTTGGCTCGAAAATATGGCTCAGGCCTCGAAATTGGGATGTTTGGATTATTTCGAAAACTGCATTGGAGTTTGTGCAAAATGTGACTCACTGCCGCTTTCAGTACTTGGCATATGTTGGGTATAAAAAGTCGTAATTTCAAACAGAAAATACGTGCAAAGAGACAGAATTTGGCTCGAAAATATGGCTTAAGCCTCAAAATTGGGATATTTAGGATATTTTGAAAACTGCAGGGGAGTTTGTGCAAAATGTGACTCAATGCCGCTTTCAGTACTTGGCATATGTTGGGTATAAAAAGTCGTAATTTCAAACAGCGAATACGTGCAGAGAGCCAGAATTTGGCTCCAAATTATGGCTCAGGCCTCGAAATTGGGATGTTTGGGATATTTCGAAAATTGCAGGGGGGATTGGGACAAATGTGACCAAACGCCGCTTTCAGTACTTGGCATATGTTGGGTATAAAAAAGTCGTAATTTCAAACTGCGAATACGTGCAGAGAGGCAGAATTTGGCTCCAAAATATGGCTCAGGCCTCGAAATTAAGATATTTGGGATATTTGGAAAACTGCATGGGACTTTGTGCAAAATGTGACTCACTGCCGCTGTCAGTACTTGGCATATGTTGGGTATAAAAAATTCGGAATTTAAAACTGCGAATACGTGCAGAGAGCCAGAATTTGGCTCCAAAATATGGCTCAGGTCTCAAAATCGGGATATTTGAGATATTTTGAAAACTGCATTGGAGTTTGTGCAAAATGTGACTCACTGCCGCTTTCAGTACTTGGCATATGTGGGGAATAAAAAGTCGGAATTTAAACAGCGAATACGTGCAGAGCCAGAATTTTGCTCCAAAGTATGGCTCAGGCCTCGAAATTGGGATGTTTGGGATATTAGTGAAAATTGCAGGGGGGATTGGAACAAATGTGACCAAACGCCGCTTTCAGTACTTGGCATATGTTGAGTATAAAAAGTCGTAATTTCAAACTGCGAATACGTGCAGAGTACCAGAATTTGGCTGGAAAATATGGCTCAGGCCTCAAAATTGGGATGTTTGTGATATTTTGAAAACTGCAGGGGACTTTGTGCAAAATGTAACTCACTGCCGCTTTCAGTACTTGGCATATGTTGGGTATAAAAAGTCGTATTTTCAAACTACGAATACGTGCAAAGAGCCAGAATTTGGCTCGAAAATATGGCTCAGGCCTCGAAATTGGGATGTTTGGGATATTTTGAAAACTGCAGGGGAGATTGGGACAAATGTGACCAAAAACCGCTTTTAGTACTTGGCGTATGTTGGGTATAAAAATTCGTAATTTCAAACTGTGAATACGTGCAGAGAGCCAGAATTTGGCTCCAAAATATGGCTCAGGCCTCGAAATCGGGATATTTGGTATATTTTGAGATCTGCATTGGAGTTTGTGCAAAATGTGACTCACTGCCGCTTTCAGTACTTGGCATATGTTGGGTATAAAAAGTCGTAATTTCAAACAGCGAATACGTGCAGAGAGCCAGAATTTGGCTCCAAAATATGGCTCAGGCCTCGAAATTGGGATGTTTGGGATATTTGGAAAATTGCAGAGAGGATTGGGACAAATGTGACCAAACGCCGCTTTCAGTACTGCTATATGTTGGGTATAAAAAAGTCGTTATTTCAAACTGCGAATACGTGCAGAGACCCAAAATTTGGCTCCAAAATATGGCTCAGGCCTCGAAATAGGGATGTTTGGGATATTTTGAAAACTGCAGGGGAGTTTGTGCAAAATGTGAAACACTGCCGCTTTCAGTACTTGGCATATGTTGGGTATAAAAAGTCGTAATATCATACTGCGAATACGTACAGAGAGCAAGAATTTGGCTCCAAAATATGGCTCTGGCCTCGAAATAGGGATGTTTAGGATATTTTGAAAACTGCAGGGAGGTTTGGGACACATGTGAATAAACGCCGTTTTCAGTACTTGGCATATGTTGGGTATAAAAATTCGTAATTTTAAACTGCGAATACTTGCAGAGAGCCAGAATTTGGCTCCAAAATATGGCTCAGGCCTCGAAATTGGGATATTTGGGATATTTCGAAAACTGCAGGGGAGTTTGTGCAAAATGTGACTCACTGCCGCTTTCAGGACGTGATATATGTTGGGTATAAAAAGTCGTAGTTTCAAACAGCAACTACGTGCTGAGAACCAGAATTTGGCTCCAAAATATGACTCAGGCCTCAAAATTGGGATATTTAGGATATTTTGAAAACTGCAGTGGAGTTTGTGCAAAATGTGACTCAATGCCGCTTTCAGTACTTGGCATATGTTGGGTATAAAAAGTCGTAATTTCAAACAGCGAATACGTGCAGAGAGCCAGAATTTGGCACCAAAATATGGCTCAGGCCTCGAAATTGGGATGTTTGGGATATTTCGAAAATTGCAGGTGGGATTGGGACAAATGTGACCAAATGCCGCTTTCAGTACTTGGCATATGTTGGGTATAAAAAAGTCGTAATTTCAAACTGCGAATACGTGCAGAGAGCCAGAATTTGACTCCAAAATATGGCTCAGGCCTCGAAATTGGGATATTTGGGATATTTTGAAACCTGCAGGGGAGTTTGTGCAAAATGTGAAACAATTCCGCTTTCAGTACTTGGCATATGTTGGGTATAAAAAGTCGTAATATCAAACTGCGAATACGTACAGAGAGCAAGAATTTGGCTCCAAAATATGGCTCTGGCCTCGAAATTGGGATGTTTAGGATATTTTGAAAACTGCAGGGAGGTTTGGGACACATGTGAATAAACGCCGTTTTCAGTACTTGGCATATGTTGGGTATAAAAAATCGTATTTTTAAACTGCGAATACTTGCAGAGAGCCAGAATTTGGCTCCAAAATATGGCTCATGCCTCGAAATTGGGATATTTGTGATATTTCGAAAACTGCAGGGGAGTTTGTGCAAAATGTGACTCACTGCCGCTTTCAGGACGTGATATATGTTGAGCATAATATTCGTAATTTCAAACTGCGAATACGTGCAGCGAGCCTGAATTTGGCTCTAAAATATGGCTCAGGCCTCGAAATTGGGATGTTTGGAATACTTTGAAAACTGCAGGGAGGTTTGGGACAAATGTGACCAAACGCCGCTTTCAGTACTTTGCATATGTTGGGTATAAAAAATTCGTAATTTCAAACTGCGAATACGTGCAGAAAGTCAGACTTTGGCTCGAAAATATGGCTCAGGCCTCGAAATTGGGATATTTGGAATATTTTGAAAACTGCAGGGGACTTTGTGCAAAATGTTACTCACTGCCGCTTTCAGTACTTGGCATATGTTGGGTATAAAAAGTCGTAATTTCAAACAGCAACTACGTGCTGAGAACCAGAATTTGGCTCCAAAATATGGCTCAGGCCTCAAAATTGGGATATTTAGGATATTTTGAAAACTGCAGTGGAGTTTGTGCAAAATGTGACTCAATGCCGCTTTCAGTACTTGGCATATGTAGGGTATAAAAAGCCGTAATTTCAAACAGCGAATACGTGCAGAGAGCCAGAATTTGGCGCCAAAATATGGCTCAGGCCTCGAAATTGGGATGTTTGGGATATTTCGAAAATTGCAGGGGGGATTGGGACAAATGTGACCAAACGCCGGTTTCTGTACTTCGCATATGTTGGGTATAAAAATGTCATAATTTCAAACTGCGAATACGTGCAGAGAGCCAGAATTTGGCTCGAAAATATGGCTCAGGCCTCGAAATTGGGATGTTTGGATTATTTTGAAAACTGCATTGGAGTTTGTGCAAAATGTGACTCACTGCCGCTTTCAGTACTTGGCATATGTTGGGTATAAAAAGTCGTAATTTCAAACAGCAAATACGTGCAGAGAGCCAGAATTTGGCTCCAAAATATGGCTCAGGCCTCGAAATTGGGATATTTGGCATATTTTGAAAACTGCAGGGGACTTTGTGCAAAATGTGACTCAATGCCGCTGTCAGTACTTGTCATATGTTGGGTATAAAAAAATCGGAATTTAAAATTGCGAATACGTGCAGAGAGCCAGAATTTGGCTCCAAAATATGGCTTAGGCCTCGAAATTGGGATGTTTGGGATATTTTTGAAAATTGCAGGGGGGATTGGGACAAATGTGACCAAACGCCGCTTTCAGTACTTGGCATATGTTGGGTATAAAAAAGTCGCAATTTCAAACTGCGAATACGTGTAGAAAGCCAGAATTTGGCTGGAAAATATGGATTAGGCCTCGAAATTGGGATGTTTGGGATATTTTGAAAACTGCAGGGGACTTTGTGCAAAATGTGACTCACTGCCGCTTTCAGTACTTGGCATATGTTGGGTATAAAAAGTCGTAATTTCAAACTGCGAATACGTGCAGAGAGCCAGAATTTGGCTCCAAAATATGGCTCAGGCCTCGAAATTTGGATGTTTGGGATATTTCGAAAATTGCAGTGGGGATTGGGACAAATGTGACCAAACGCCGCTTTCAGTACTTGGCATAATTTGGGTATAAAAAAGTCGTAATTTCAAACTGCGAATACGTGCAGAGAGCCAGAATTTGGCTCCAAAATATGGCTTAGGCCTCGAAATTGGGATGTTTGGGATATTTTGAAAATTGCAGGGGGGATTGGGAGAAATGTGACCAAACGCCGCTTTCAGTACATGGCATATGTTGGGTATAAAAAAGTGGCAATTTCAAAATGCGAATACGTGGAGAGAGCCAGAATTTGGCTCCAAAATATGGCTCAGGCCTCGAAATTGGGATGTTTGGGATATTTTGAAAACTGCAGGGGAGTTTGGGATAAATATGACCAAACGGCGCTTTAAGTACTTGGCATATGTTGGGTATAAAACTCTTAATTTCAAACAGCGAATTCGTGCAGAGAGCCAGAATTTGGCTGGAAAATATGGCTCAGGCCTCGAAATTGGGATGTTTGGGATATTTTGAAAACTGCAGGAAGGTTTGAGACAAATGTGACCAAACGCCGCTTTCAGTACTTGGCATATGTTGGGTATAAAAATCGTAATTTCAAACTGCAAATACGTGCAGAGAGCCAGAATTTGGCTCCAGAATATGGATCAGGCCTCGAAATTTGGATGTTTGGGATATTTTGAAAACTGCAGGGAGGTTTGGGAAATATGTGACTAAACGCCGCTTTCAGTACTTGGCATATGTTGGGTATAAAAATTCGTAATTTCAAACTGCGAATACTTGCAGAGAGTCAGAATTTGGCACCAAAATATGGCTCAGGCCTCGAAAACGGGATATTTGGGATATTTTGAAAACTGCATTGGAGTTTGTGCAAAATGTGACTCACTGCCGCTTTTAGTACTTGGCATATGTTGGGTATAAAAAGTCGTAATTTCAAACAGCAAATACGTACAGAGAGACAGAATTTAGCTCCAAAATATGGCTAAGGCCTCAAACTTGGGATATTTAGGATATTTTGAAAACTGCAGGGGAGTTTGTGAAAAATGTGACTCACTGCCGCTTTCAGGACTTGGTATATGTTGGGTATAAAAAGTCGTAATTTCAAACAGCGAATAAGTGCAGAGAGCCAGAATTTGGCTCCAAAATATGGCTCAGGCCTCGAAATCGGGATATTTGGGATATTTTGAAAACTGCATTGGAGTTTGTGCAAAATGTAACTCACTGCCGCTTTCAGTACTTGGCATATGTTGTGTATAAAAATTCGTAATTTCAAAAAGCGAATACGTGCAGAGAGCCAGAATTTGGCTCCAAAATATGGCTCAGGCCTCGAAATTGGGATGTTTGGGATATTTTGAAAATTGTAGAGGGGATTGGGACAAATGTGACCAAACGCCGCTTTCAGTACTTGGCATATGTTGGGTATGATAAGTTGTAATTTTAAACTGGTAATACGTGCAGCGAGCCTAAATTTGGCTCCAAAATATGGCTCAGGCCTCGAAATTGGGATGTTTGGGATATTTTGAAAATTGCATGGGGGAATTGGGACAAATGTGACCAAACGCCGCTTTCAGTACTTGGCATATGTTGGGTATGAAAAGTCGTAATTTCAAACTGCGAATACGTGCAGAGAGCCAGAATTTGGCTGGAAAATATGGCACAGGCCTCGAAATTGAGATGTTTTAGATATTTTGAAAACTGCAGGGGACTTTGTGCAAAATGTGACTCACTGCCGCTTTCAGTACTTTGCATACGTTGGGTATAAAAAGTCGTATTTTCAAATTACGAATACGTGCAAAGAGCCAGAATTTGGCTCGAAAATATGGCTCAGGCCTCAAAATCGGGATATTTGAGATATTTTGAAAACTGCATTGGAGTTTGTGCAAAATGTGACTCACAGCCGCTTTCAGTACTTGGCATATGTGGGGTATAAAAAGTCGTAATTTCAAACAGCGAATACGTGCAGAGCCAGAATTTTGCTCCAAAGTATGGCTGAGGCCTCGAAATTGGGATGTTTGGGATATTAGTGAAAATTGCAGGGGGGATTGGAACAAATGTGACCAAACGCCGCTTTCAGTACTTGGCATATGTTAAGTATAAAAAGTCGTAATTTCAAACTGCGAATACGTGCAGAGAACGAGAATTTGGCTGGAAAATATGGCTCAGGCCTCAAAATTGGGATGTTTGGGATATTTTGAAAACTGCAGGGGACTTTGTGCAAAATGTGACTCACTGCCGCTTTCAGTGCTTGGCATATGTTGGGTATAAAAAGTCGTATTTTCAAACTACGAATACGTGCAAAGAGCCAGAATTTGGCTCGAAAATATGACTCAGGCCTCGAAATTGGGATGTTTGGGATATTTTGAAAACTGCAGGGGAGATTGGGACAAATGTGACCAAAAACCGCTTTTAGTACTTGGCGTATGTTGGGTATAAAAATTCGTAATTTCAAACTGCGAATACGTGCAGAGAGCCAGAATTTGGCTCCAAAATATGGCTCAGGCCTCGAAATTGGGATGTTTGGGATATTTTGAAAACTGCAGGGGAGTTTGTGCAAAATGTGAAACACTGCCGCTTTAAGTACTTGGCATATGTTGGGTATAAAAAGTCGTAATATCAAACTGCGAATACGTACAGAGAGCAAGAATTTGGCTCCAAAATATGGCTCTGGCCTCGAAATTGGGATGTTTGGGATATTTTGAAAACTGCAGGGAGGTTTGGGACACATGTGAATAAACGCCGTTTTCAGTACTTGGCATATGTTGTGTATAAAAAATCGTAATTTCAAACTGCGAATACGTGCTGAGAGCCAGAATTTCGCTCCAAAATATGGCTCAGGCCTCGAAATTGGGATGTTTAGGATATTTTGAACACTGCAGGGGAGTTTGTGCAAAATGTGAAACACTGCCGCTTTCAGCACTTGGCATATGTTGGGTATAAAAAGTCGTAATATCAAACTGCGAATACTTACAGAGAGCATGAATTTGGCTCCAAAATATATCTCAGGTCTCTAAATAGGGATGTTTGGAATATTTTGAAAACTGCAGGGAGGTTTGGGACAAATGTGACCAAACGCCACTTTCAGTACTTGGCATATGTTGGGTATAAAAAGTCGTAATTTCAAACAGCAAATACGTGCAGAGAGCCAGAATTTAGCTCCAAAATATGGCTCAGGCCTAAACCTTGGGATATTTAGGATATTTTGAAAACTGCAGGGGAGTTTGTGAAAAATGTGACTCACTGCCGCTTTCAGGACTTGGTATATGTTGGGTATAAAAAGTCGTAATTTCAAACTGCGAAAACGTACATAGAGCCAGAATTAGCCTTCAAAATATAGCTCGGGCCTCGAAATTGGGATGTTTGGGATATTTTGAAAACTGCAGGGGGGTTTGGGACAAATGTGACCAAACGCCGCTTTCAGTACTTGGCATATGTTGGGTGTGATAAGTTGTAATTTCAAACTGGTAATACGTGCAGCGAGCCTAAATTTGGCTCCAAAATATGGCTCAGGCCTCGAAATTGGGATGTTTGGAATATTTTGAAAACCGCAGGGAGGTTTGGAACAAATGTGACCAAACGCCGCTTTCAGTACTTCGCATATGTTGGGTATAAAAAAGTCGTAATTTCAAACTGCGAATACATGCAGAGAGCCAGAATTTGCCTTCAAAATATGGCTCAGGCCTCGAAATTGGGATGTTTGGAATATTTTGAAAACCGCAGGGAGGTTTGGGACAAATGTGACCAAACGCCGCTTTCAGTACTTCGCATATGTTGGGTATAAAAAAGTTGTAATTTCAAACTAATAATACGTGCAGCGAGCCCAAATTTGGCTCGAAAATATGTCTCAGGCCTCGAATTTGGGATGTTTGGATTATTTTTAAAACCGCATTGGAGTTTGTGCAAAATGTGACTCACTGCCGCTGCTCAGTATTTGGCATATGTTGGAAATGAAAAGTCGTAATTTCAAACAGCAAATACGTGCAGAGAGCCAGAATTTGGCTCCAAAATATGGCTCAGGCCTCAAAATTGGGATATTTAGGATATTTTGAAAACTGCAGGGGAGTTTGTGCAAAATGTGACTCAATGCCGCTTTCAGTACTTGGCATATTTTGGGTATAAAAAGTCGTAATTTCAAACAGCGAATACGTGCAGAGAGCCAGAATTTGGCTCCAAAATATGGCTCAGACCTTGAAATTGGGATATTTGGGATATTTTGAAAATTGCAGGGGGGATTGTGACAAATGTGACCAAATGCCGCTTTCAGTACTTGGCATATGTTGGGTATAAAAATTCGTAATTTCAAACAGCGAATACGTGCAGAGAGCCAGAATTTGGCTGGAAAATATGGCTCAGGCCTCGATATTGGGATGTTTGGGATATTTTGAAAACTGCAGGGGACTTTGTGCAAAATGTGACTCAATGCCGCTTTCAGTACTTGACATATGTTGGGTATAAAAAGTCGTAATTTCAAACTGCGAATATGTGCAGCGAGCCTGAATTTGGCTCCAAAATATGGCTCAGGCCTCGAAATTGGGATGTTTGGAATATTTTAAAAACTGCAGGGAGGTTTGGGACAAATGTGACCAAACGCCGCTTTCAGTACTTCGCATATGTTGGGTATAAAAAATTCGTAATTTCAAACTGCGAATACGTGCAGAGAGCCAGAATTTGGCTCGAAAATATGGTTCAGGCCTCGAAATTGGGATGTTTGGATTATTTCGAAAATTGCATTGGAGTTTGTGCAAAATGTGACTCACTGCCGCTTTCAGTACTTGGCATATGTTGGGTATAAAAAGTCGTAATTTCAACAGCGAATAAGTGCAGAGAGCCAGAATTTCGCTCCAAATATGGCTCAGGCCTCGAAATCGGGATATTTGGGATATTTTGAAAACTGCATTGGAGTTTGTGCAAAATGTGACTCACTGCCGCTTTCAGTACTTGGCATATGTTGGATATAAAAAGTCGTAATTTCAAACAGCGAATACGTGCTAGAGCCAAAATTTTGCTCCAAAATATGGCTCAGGCCTCGAAATTGGGATGTTTGGGATATTTTGAAAATTGCAGGGGGGATTGGGACAAATGTGACCAAACGCTGCTTCCAGTACTTGGCATATTTTGGGTATAAAAAAGTCGTAATTTCAAACTGCGAATACGTGCAGAGAGCCTGAATTTGGCTCCAAAATATGGCTTAGGCCTCGAAATTGGGATGTTTGGGATATTTTGAAAATTGCAGGGGGGGATTTGTACAAATGTGACCAAACGCCTCTTTCAGTACATGGCATATGTTGGGTATAAAAAAGTGGCAATTTCAAACTGCGAATACGTGGAGAGAGCCAGAATTTGGCTGGAAAGTATGGCTCAGGCCTCGAAATTGGGATGTTTGGGATATTTTGAAAACTGCAGGGGAGTTTGGGACAAATATGACCAAACGGCGCTTTAAGTACTTGGCATATGTTGGGTATAAAACTCGTAATTTCAAACGGCGAATACGTGCAGAGAGCCAGAATTTGACTGGAAAATATGGCTCAGGCCTCGAAATTGGGATGTTTTGGATATTTTGAAAACTGTAGGAAGGTTTGAGACAAATGTGACCAAACGCCGCTTTCAGTACTTGGCATATGTTGGGTATAAAAATCGTAATTTCAAACTGCAAATACGTGCAGAGAGCCAGAATTTAACTCCAAAATATGGATCAGGCCTCGAAATTTGGATGTTTGGGATATTTTGAAAACTGCAGGGAGGTTTGGGAAATATGTGACTAAACGCCGCTTTCAGTACTTGGCATATGTTTTGTATAAAAATTCGTAATTTCAAACTGCGAATACGTGCAGAGAGTCAGAATTTGGCTCCAAAATATGGCTCAGGCCTCGAAATCGGGATATTTGGGATATTTTGAAAACTGCATTGGAGTTTGTGCAAAATGTGACTCCAAAATATGGCTCAGGTCTCGAAATCGGGATATTTGGGATATTTTGAAAACTGCATTGGAGTTTGTGCAAAATGTGACTCACTGCCGCTTTCAGTACTTGGCATATGTTGGGTATAAAAAGTCGTAATTTCAAACAGCAAATACTTGCAGAGAGCCAGAATTTAGCTCCAAAATATGGCTCAGGCCTCAAACTTGGGATATTTAGGATATTTTGAAAACTGCAGGGGAGTTTGTGAAAAATGTGACTCACTGCCGCTTTCAGGACTTGGTATATGTTGGGTATAAAAAGTCGTAATTTCACACTGCGAATACGTACATAGAGCCAGAATTTGCCTTCGAAATATGGCTCAGGCCTCGAAATTGAGATGTTTGGGATATTTTGAAAACTGCAGGGGGGTTTGGGACAAATGTGACCAAACGCCGCTTTCAGTACTTGGCATATGTTGGGTATAAAAATCGTAATTTCAAACTGCAAATACGTGCAGAGAGCCAGAATTTGGCTCTAAAATATGGATCAGGCCTCGAAATTTGGATGTTTGGGATATTTTGAAAACTGCAGGGAGGTTTGGGAAATATGTGACTAAACGCCGCTTTCAGTACTTGGCATATGTTTTGTATAAAAATTCGTAATTTCAAACTGCGAATACGTGCAGAGAGTCAGAATTTGGCTCCAAAATATGGCTCAGGCCTCGAAATCGGGATATTTGGGATATTTTGAAAACTGCATTGGAGTTTGTGCAAAATGTGACTCCAAAATATGGCTCAGGTCTCGAAATCGGGATATTTGGGATATTTTGAAAACTGCATTGGAGTTTGTGCAAAATGTGACTCACTGCCGCTTTCAGTACTTGGCATATGTTGGGTATAAAAAGTCGTAATTTCAAACAGCAAATACGTGCAGAGAGCCAGAATTTAGCTCCAAAATATGGCTCAGGCCTCAAACCTGGGATATTTAGGATATTTTGAAAACTGCAGGGGAGTTTGTGAAAAATGTGACTCACTGCCGCTTTCAGGACTTGGTATATGTTGGGTATAAAAAGTCGTAATTTCACACTGCGAATACGTACATAGAGCCAGAATTTGCCTTCGAAATATGGCTCAGGCCACGAAATTGAGATGTTTGGGATATTTTGAAAACTGCAGGGGGGTTTGGGACAAATGTGACCAAACGCTGCTTTCAGTACTTGGCATATGTTGGGTATGAAAAGTTGTAATTTCAAACTGGTAATACGTGCAGCGAGCCTAAATACTCTATGCACGTATTCGCAGTTTGAAATTACGACTTTTTATACCCAACACATGCCAAGTCCTGAAAGCGGCAGTGAGTGAAATTTTGGAGGCAAATATTTTGGAGGCAAATTCTGGCTCTATGCACGTATTCGCAGTTTGAAATTACGACTTTTTATACCCAACACATGCCAAGTCCTGAAAGCGGAAGTGAGTCACATTTTGCACAAACTCCAATGCAGTTTTCAAAATATCCCAAATATCCCAATTTCGAGGCCTGAGCCATATTCTGGAGCCAAATTCTGGTTTTCTGCACGTATTCGCAGTTTGAAATTACGAATTTTTATACCCAACATATGCCAAGTATTGAAAGCGGCGTTTGGTCACATATTTCCCAAACCTCCCAGCAGTTTTCAAACTATCCCAAACATCCAAATTTCGGGGCCTGATCCATATTTTGGAGCCAAATTCAGGCTATCTGCACGTATTCGCAGTTTGAAATTACGAATTTTCATACTCAACATATGCCAAGTACTGAAAGCGGCGTTTGGTCACATTTGTCCCAAACCCCCCAGCAGTTTTCAAAATATCCCAAACATACCAATTTCGAGGCCTGAGCCATATTTTGGATGTAAATTCTGGCTCTATGCACGTATTCGCAGTTTGAAATTACGTCTTTTTATACCCAACACAAGCCAAGTCCTGAAAGCGGCAGTGAGTGACATTTTGCACAAACTCCCCTGCAGTTTTCGAAATATCCGAAATATCCCAATTTCGAGGCCTGATCCATATTTTACAGCCAAATTCTGGCTCTGTGCACGTATTCGCAGTTTGGAATTACGACTTTTTTATACCCAACATATGCCAAGTACTAAAAGAGGCAGTGAGTCACATTTTGCACAAAGTCCCCTGCAGTTTTCAAAATATTTCCAAATATCTCAATTTCGAGGCCTGAGCCATATTTTGGAGCCAAATTCTGGCTCTCTGCACGTATTTGCAGTTAAAAATTACGATTTTTAAACCCAACATATGCCAAGTACTGAAAGTGGCGTTTGGTCATATTTGTCTCAAACCTCCCTGCAGTTTTCAAAATATCCCAAACATCCCAATTTCGAGGCCTGAGCCATATTTTGGAGCAAAATTCTGGCTCTCTGCACGTATTCGCTGTTTGAAGTTACGACTTTTTTTACCCAACATATGCCAAGTACTGAAAGCAGAAGTGAGTCACATTTTGCACAAACTCCAATGCAGTTTTCAAAATATCCCAAATATCCCAATTTCGAGGCCTGAGCCATATTCTGGAGCCAAATTCTGGTTTTCTGCACATATTCGCAGTTTGAAATTACGAATTTTTATACCCAACATATGCCAAGTATTGAAAGCGGCGTTTGGTCACATATTTCCCAAACCTCCCTGCAGTTTTCAAAATATCCCAAACATCCAAATTTCGGGGCCTGATCCATATTTTGGAGCCAAATTCAGGCTCTCTGCACGTATTCGCAATTTGAAATTACGAATTTTCATACTCAACATATGCCAAGTACTGAAAGCGGCGTTTGGTCACATTTGTCCCAAACCCCCCAGCAGTTTTCAAAATATCCCAAACATACCAATTTCAAGGCCTGAGCCATATTTTGGAGGCAAATTCTGGCTCTATGCACGTATTCGCAGTTTGATATTACGACTTTTTATACCCAACATATGCCAAGTACTGAAAGCAGCAGTGAGTCACATTTTGCACAAAGTCCCCTGCAGTTTTCAAAATATCCCAAACATCCCAATTTCGAGGCCTGAGCCATATTTTCCAGCCAAATTCTGGCTCTCTGCACGTATTCGCTGTTTGAAATTACGAATTTTTATACCCAAAATATGCCAAGTACCGAAAGCGGCGTTTAGTCACATATTTCCCAAACCTCCTTGCAGTTTTAAAAATATCCCAAACATCCAAATTTCGAAGAATGATCCATATTTTGGAGCCAAATTCTGGCTCTCTGCACGTATTTGCAGTTTGAAATTACGATTTTTATACCCAACATATGCCAAGTACTGAAAGCGGCGTTTGGTCATATTTGTCCCAAACCTCCCTGCAGTTTTCAAAATAACCCAAACATCCCTATTTCGAGGCCTGAGCCATATTTTGGAGCCAAATTCAGGCTCTCTGCACGTATTCGTTGTTTGAAATTACGACTTTTATACCCAACATATGCCAAGTACTGAAAGCGGCGTTTGGTCACATTTGTCCCACTCCCCCCTGCAATTTTCGAAATATTCCAAACATCCCAATTTCGAGGCCTGAGCAATATTTTGGAGCCAAATTCTGGCTCTCTGCACGTATTCGCTGTTTGAAATTACGACTTTTTATACCCAATATATGCCAAGTACTGAGAGTGGCATTGAGTCACATTTTGCACAAACTCCCCTGCAGTTTTCAAAATATCCTAAATATCCCAATTTCGAGGCCTGAGCCATATTTTCCAGCCAAATTCTGGCTCTCTGCACGTATTCGCAGTTTGAAATTACGAATTTTTATACCCAACATATGCCAAGTACTGAAAGCGGCGTTTGGTCACATTTGTCCCAATCCCCCCTGCAATTTTCAAAATATCCCAAAGGCCCCAATTTCGAGGCCTGAGCCATATTTTGGAGCAAAATTCTGGCTCTCTGCACGTATTCGTTTTTTTGAAATTACGACTTTTTATACCCAACATATGCCAAGTACTGAAAGCGGCAGTGAGTCACATTTTGCACAAACTCCAATGCAGTTTTCAAAATATCCCAAATATCCCGATTTCGAGGCCTGAGCCATATTTTCCAGCCAAATTCTGGCTCTCTGCACGTATTCGCAGTTTGAAATTACGAATTTTTATACCCAACATATGCCAAGTACTGAAAGCGGCGTTTGGTCACATATTTCCCAAACCTCCCTGCAGTTTTCAAAATATCCCAAAAATCCAAATTTCGAGGCTTGATCCATATTTTGGAGCCAAATTCTGGCTCTCTGCACGTATTTGCAGTTTGAAATTACGATTTTTATACCCAACATATGCCAAGTACTGAAAGCGGCAGTGAGTGACATTTTGCACAAACTCCCCTGCAGTTTTCGAAATATCCCAAATATCCCAATTTCGAGGCCTGATCCATATTTTACAGCCAAATTCTGGCTCTATGCATGTATTCGCAGTTTGGAATTACGACTTTTTTATACCAAACATATGCCAAGTACTGAAAGCGGCAGTGAGTCACATTTTGAACAAAGTCCCCTGCAGTTTTCGAAATATCCCAAATATCCCAATTTCGAGGCCTGAGGCATATTTTGGAGCCAAATTCTGGCTCTCTGCACGTATTTGCAGTTTGAAATTACGATTTTTAAACCCAACATATGTCAAGTACTGAAAGCGGCGTTTGGTCATATTTGTCCCAAACCTCCCTGCAGTTTTCAAAATATCCCAAACATCCCAATTTCAAGGCCTGAGCCATATTTTGGAGCAAAATTCTGGCTCTCTGCACGTATTCGCTGTTTGAAATTACGAATTTTTATACCCAACATATGCCAAGTACTGAAAATGGCGTTAGGTCACATATTTCCCAAACCTCCCTGCAGTTTTCAAAATATCCCAAACATCTAAATTTCGAGGCCTGATCCATATTTTGGAGCCAAATTCAGGCTCTCTGAACGTATTCGCAGTTTGAAATTACGACTTTTTTATACCCAACATATACAAAGTACTGAAAGCGGCGTTTGGTCACATATTTCCCAAACCTCCCTGCAGTTTTCAAAATATCACAAACATCTAAATTTCGAGGCCTCAGCCATATTTTGTAGCCAAATTCAGGCTCTCTGCACGTATTCGCAGTTTGAAATTACGACTTTTTTATACCCAACATATGCCAAGTACTGAAAGTGGCAGTGAGTCACATTTGCACAAAGTCCCCTGCAGTTTTCAAAATATCCCAAACATCCCAATTTCGAGGCCTGAGCCATATTTTCTGCCCAAATTCTGGCTCTCTGCACGTATTCGCAGTTTGAAATTACGAATTTTTATACCCAACATATGCAAAGTACTGAAAGCGGCAGTGAATCACATTTTGCACAAAGTCCCCTGCAGTTTTCAAAATATCCTAAACATCCCAATTTCGAGGCCTGAGCCATATTTTCCAGCCAAATTCTGGCTCTATGCACGTATTCGCAGTTTGAAATTACGAATTTTTATACCCAACATATGCCAAGTACTGAAATCGGCGTTTGGTCACATTTGTCCCAATTCCCCCTGCAATTTTCAAAATATCCCAAAGATCCCAATTTCGAGGCCTGAGCCATATTTTGGAGTAAAATTCTGGCTCTCTGCACGTATTCGCTGTTTGAAAATACGACTTTTTATACCCAACATATGCCAAGTACTGAAAGCGGCAGTGAGTCACATTTTGCACAAACTCCATTGCAGTTTTCAAAATATCCCCAATATCCCGATTTCGAGGCCTGAGCCATATTTTGGAGCCAAATTCTGGCTTTCACCACGCATTCGCAGTTTGAAATTACGAGTTTTTATACCCAACATATTCCAAGTACTGAAAGAGGCGTTTGGTCACATATTTCCCAAACCTCCCTGCAGTTTTCAAAATATCCCAAACATCCCAATTTCGAGGCCTGAGCCATATTTTGGAGCCAAATTCTGGCTCTCTGCACGTATTTGCTGTTTGAACTTACGACTTTTTATACCCAACATATGCCAAGTAATGAAAGCGGCGTATGGTCACATTTGTCCCAAACCACCATGCAGTTTTCAAAATATCCCAAACATCCCAATTTCGAGCCCAGAGCCATATCTTGGAGCCAAATTCTTGCTCTCTGCACGTATTCGCAGTTTGATATTACGACTTTTTATACCCAACATATGCCAAGTACTGAAAGCGTCAGTGTTTCACATTTTGCACAAATTCCCCTGCAGTTTTCAAAATATCCCAAACATCCCAATTTCGAGGCCTGAGCAGTATTTTGGAGCCAAATTTTGGATCTCTGCACGTATTCGCAGTTTGTAATTACGACTTTTTTATACCCAACATATGCCAAGTACTGAAAGCGGCGTTTGGTCAAATTTGTCCCAAACCTCCCTGCACTTTTCAAAATATCCCAAACATCCCAATTTCGAGGCCTGAGCCATATTTTCGAGCCAAATTCTGGCTCTCTGCACGTATTCGTAGTTTGAAAATACGACTTTTTATACCCAACATATGCCAAGTACTGAAAGCGGCAGTGACTCACATTTTGCACAAAGTCCCCTGCAGTTTTCAAAATATCCCAAACATCCCAATTTCGAGGCCTGAGCCATATTTTCCAGCCAAATTCTGGCTCTCTGTACGTATTCGCTGTTTGAAATTACGAATTTTTATACCCAAAATATGCCAAGTACCGAAAGCGGCGTTTAGTCACATATTTCCCAAACCTCCCTGCAGTTTTAAAAAAATCCCAAACATCCAAATTTCGAGGCCTGTTCCATATTTTGGAGCCAAATTCTGGCTCTCTGCACGTATTTGCAGTTTGAAATTACGATTTTTATACCCAACATATGCCAAGTACTGAAAGCATCGTTTGGTGATATTTGTCCCAAACCTCCCTGCAGTTTTCAAAATATCCCAAACATCCCTATTTCGAGGCCTGAGCCATATTTTGGAGCCAAATTCTGTCTCTCTGCACGTATTCGCTGTTTGAAATTACGACTTTTTATACCCAATATATGCCAAGTACTGAGAGCGGCATTAAGTCACATTTTGCACAAACTCCCCTGCAGTTTTCAAAATATCCTATATATCCCAATTTTGAGGCCTGAGCCATATTTTGGAGCCAAATTCTGGCTCTCTGCACGTATTCGCAGTTTGAAATTACGACTTTTTTATACCAAACATATGCGAAGTACTGAAAGCGGCGTTTGGTCACATTTGTCCCAAACCTCCCTGCAGTTTTCAAAATATTCCAAACATCCCAATTTCGAGGCCTGAGCCATATATTGGAGGCAAATTCTGGCTCTATGCACGTATTCGCAGTTTGAAATTACGAATTTTTATACCCAACATATACCAAGTCCTGAAAGCGGCAGTGAGTCACATTTTGCACAAACTCCCCTGCAGTTTTCAAAATATTCCAAACATCCAAATTTCGAGGCCTGAGCAATATTTTGGAGCCAAATTCTGGCTCTCTGCACGTATTCGCTGTTTGAAATTACGACTTTTTATACCCAATATATGCCAAGTACTGAGAGTGGCATTGAGTCACATTTTGCACAAACTCCCCTGCAGTTTTCAAAATATCCTAAATATCCACATTTCGAGGCCTGAGCCATATTTTGCAGCCAAATTCTGGCTCTCTGCACGTATTCGCAGTTTGAAATTACGAATTTTTATACCCAACATATGCCAAGTACTGAAAGCGGCGTTTGGTCACATTTGTCCCAATCCCCCCTGCAATTTTCAAAATATCCCAAAGATCCCAATTTCGAGGCCTGAGCCATATTTTGGAGCAAAATTCTGGCTCTCTGCACGTATTCGTTTTTTTTTAAATTACGACTTTTTATACCCAACATATGCCAAGTACTGAAAGCGGCAGTGAGTCACATTTTGCACAAACTCCAATGCCGTTTTCAAAATATCCCAAATATCCCGATTTCGAGGCCTGAGCCATATTTTGGAGCCAAATTCTGGCTTTCTTCACGTATTCGCAGTTTGAAATTACGAATTTTTATACCCAACATATGCCAAGTAATGAAAGCGGCGTTTGGTCACATATTTCCCAAACCTCCCTGCAGTTTTCAAAATATCCCAAAAATCCAAATTTCGAGGCTTGATCCATATTTTGGAGGCAAATTCTGGCTCTCTGCACGTATTTGCAGTTTGAAATTACGATTTTTATACCCAACATATGCCAAGTACTGAAAGCGGCGTTTGGTCATATTTGTCCCAAACCTCCCTTCAGTTTTCAAAATATCCCAAACATCACAATTTCGAGGCCTGAGCCATATTTTGGAGCCAAATTCAGGCTCTTTGCACGTATTCGCTGTTTGAAATTACGACTTTTACACCCAACATATGCCAAGTACTGAAAGCGGCGTTTGGTCATATATGTCCCAAACTCCCATCCAGTTTTCAAAATATCCCAAACATCCCAATTTCGAGGACTGAGCAATATTTTGGAGCCAAATTCAGGCTCTCTGCTTTATTCGTAGTTTGAAATAACGACTTTTCATACTCAACATATGCCAAGTATTGAAAGCGGCGTTTGGTCACATTTGTCCCAAACCCCCAGCAGTTTTCAAAATATCCCAAACATACCAATTTCGAGGCCTGAGCTATATTTTGGAGGCAAATTCTGTCTCTATGCACGTATTCGCAGTTTGAAATTATGACTTTTTATACCCAACACATGCCAAGTCCTGAAAGCGGCAGTGAGTGACATTTTGCACAAACTCCCCTGCAGTTTTCGAAATATCCCAAATATCCCAATTTCGAGTCCTGATCCATATTTTACAGCCAAATTCTGGCTCTATGCATGTATTCGCAGTTTGGAATTACGACTTTTTTATACCAAACATATGCCAAGTACTGAAAGCGGCAGTGAGTCACATTTTGAACAAAGTCCCCTGCAGTTTTCGAAATATCCCAAATATCCCAATTTCGAGGCCTGAGCCATATTTTGGAGCCAAATTCTGGCTCTCTGCACGTATTTGCAGTTTGAAATTGCGATTTTTAAACCCAACATATGCCAAGTACTGAAAGCGGCGTTTGGTCATATTTGTCCCAAACCTCCCTGCAGTTTTCAAAATATCCCAAACATCCCAATTTCGAGGCCTGAGCCATATTTTGGAGCAAAATTCTGGCTCTCTGCACGTATTCGCTGTTTGAAATTACGAATTTTTATACCCAACATATGCCAAGTACTGAAAACGGCGTTAGGTCACATATTTCCCAAACCTCCCTGCAGTTTTCAAAATATCACAAACATCTAAATTTCGAGGCCTCAGCCATATTTTGGAGCCAAATTCAGGCTCTCTGCACGTATTCGCAGTTTGAAATTACGACTTTTTTATACCCAACATATGCCAAGTACTGAAAGTGGCAGTGAGTCACATTTGCACAAAGTCCCCTGCAGTTTTCAAAATATCCCAAACATCCCAATTTCGAGGCCTGAGCCATATTTTCTGCCCAAATTCTGGCTCTCTGCACGTATTCGCAGTTTGAAATTACGACTTTTTATACCCAACATATGCAAAGTACTGAAAGCGGCAGTGAATCACATTTTGCACAAAGTCCCCTGCAGTTTTCAAAATATCCCAAACATCCCAATTTCGAGGCCTGAGCCATATTTTCCAGCCAAATTCTGGCTCTCTGCACGTATTCGCAGTTTGAAATTACGAATTTTTATACCCAACATATGCCAAGTACTGAAAGCGGCGTTTGGTCACATTTGTCCCAATCCCCCCTGCAATTTTCAAAATATCATAAAGATCCCAATTTCGAGGCCTGAGCCATATTTTGGAGCAAAATTCTGGCTCTCTGCACGTATTCGTTTTTTTGAAATTACGATTTTTTATACCCAACATATGCCAAGTACTGAAAGCGGCAGTGAGTCACATTTTGCACAAACTCCATTGCAGTTTTCAAAATATCCCCAATATCCGGATTTCGAGGCCTGAGCCATATTTTGGAGCCAAATTCTGGCTTTCACCACGCATTCGCAGTTTGAAATTACGAGTTTTTATACCCAACATATTCCAAGTACTGAAAGAGGCGTTTGGTCACATATTTCCCAAACCTCCCTGCAGTTTTCAAAATATCTCAAACATCCCAATTTCGAGGCCTGAGCCATATTTTGGAGCCAAATTCTGGCTCTCTGCACGTATTTGCTGTTTGAACTTACGACTTTTTATACCCAACATATGCCAAGTACTGAAAGCGGCGTATGGTCACATTTGTCCCAAACCACCATGCAGTTTTCAAAATATCCCAAACATCAAAATTTCGAGGCCAGAGCCATATCTTGGAGCCAAATTCTTGCTCTCTGCACGTATTCGCAGTTTGATTTTACGACTTTTTATACCCAACATATGCCAAGTACTGAAAGCGTCAGTGTTTCACATTTTGCACAAATTCCCCTGCAGTTTTCAAAATATCCCAAACATCCCAATTTCGAGGCCTGAGCAGTATTTTGGAGCCAAATTTTGGATCTCTGCACGTATTCGCAGTTTGTAATTACGACTTTTTTATACCCAACATATGCCAAGTACTGAAAGCGGCGTTTGGTCAAATTTGTCCCAAACCTCCCTGCACTTTTCAAAATATCCCAAACATCCCAATTTCGAGGCCTGAGCCATATTTTCGAGCCAAATTCTGGCTCTCTGCACGTATTCGTAGTTTGAAAATACGACTTTTTATACCCAACATATGCCAAGTACTGAAAGCGGCAGTGAGTCACATTTTGCACAAAGTCCCCTGCAGTTTTCAAAATATCCCAAACATCCCAATTTCGAGGCCTGAGCCATATTTTCCAGCCAAATTCTGGCTCTCTGCACGTATTCGCTGTTTGAAATTACGAATTTTTATACCCAAAATATGCCAAGTACCGAAAGCGGCGTTTAGTCACATATTTCCCAAACCTCCCTGCAGTTTTAAAAATATCCCAAACATCCAAATTTCGAGGCCTGTTCCATATTTTGGAGCCAAATTCTGGCTCTCTGCACGTATTTGCAGTTTGAAATTACGATTTTTATACCCAACATATGCCAAGTACTGAAAGAGGCGTTTGGTGATATTTGTCCCAAACCTCCCTGCAGTTTTCAAAATATCCCAAACATCCCTATTTCGAGGCCTGAGCCATATTTTGGAGCCAAATTCTGGCTCTCTGCACGTATTCGCTGTTTGAAATTACGACTTTTTATACCCAATATATGCCAAGTACTGAGAGCGGCATTAAGTCACATTTTGCACAAACTCCCCTGCAGTTTTCAAAATATCCTATATATCCCAATTTTGAGGCCTGAGCCATATTTTGGAGCCAAATTCTGGCTCTCTGCACGTATTCGCAGTTTGAAATTACGACTTTTTTATACCCAACATATGCGAAGTATTGAAAGCGGCGTTTGGTCACATTTGTCCCAAACCTCCCTGCAGTTTTCAAAATATTCCAAACATCCCAATTTCGAGGCCTGAGCCATATATTGGAGGCAAATTCTGGCTCTATGCACGTATTCGCAGTTTGAAATTACGACTTTTTATACCCAACATATACCAAGTCCTGAAAGCGGCAGTGAGTCACATTTTGCACAAACTCCCCTGCAGTTTTCAAAATATCCTAAATATCACAATTTTGAGGCCTGAGCCATATTTTGGAGCCAAATTCTGTCGGCTCTCTGCACGTATTTGCTGTTTGAAATTACGACTTTTTATACCCAACATATGCCAAGTACTGAAAGCGGCAGTGAGTCACATTTTGCACAAACTCCAATGCAGTTTTCAAAATAATCCAAACATCCCAATTTCCAGACCTGAGCCATATTTTCGAGCCAAATTCTGGCTCTCTGCACGTATTCGCTGTTTGAAATTACGACTTTTTATACCCAACATATGGAAAGTACTGAAAGCGGCAGTGAATCACATTTTGCACAAAGTCCCCTGCAGTTTTCAAAATATCCCAAACATCCCAATTTCGAGGCCTGAGCCATATTTTCCAGCCAAATTCTGGCTCTCTGCACGTATTCGCAGTTTGAAATTACGAATTTTTATACCCAACATATGCCAAGTACTGAAAGCGGCGTTTGGTCACATTTGTCCCAATCCCCCCTGCAATTTTCAAAATATCATAAAGATCCCAATTTCGAGGCCTGAGCCATATTTTGGAGCAAAATTCTGGCTCTCTGCACGTATTCGTTTTTTTGAAATTACGATTTTTTATACCCAACATATGCCAAGTACTGAAAGCGGCAGTGAGTCACATTTTGCACAAACTCCAATGCAGTTTTCAAAATTTCCCAAAAATCCCGATTTCGAGGCCTGAGCCATATTTTGGAGCCAAATTTTGGCTCTCGGCACGTATTCGCAGTTTGAAATTACGACTTTTTATACCCAACATATGCCAAGTACTGAAAGCGGCGTTCGGTCACATTGGTCCCAATTCCGCCTGCAATTTTCAAAATATCCCAAACATCCCAATTTCGAGGCCTGAACCATATTTTGGAGCCAAATTCTGGCTCTCTGCACGTATTCGCTGTTTGAAATTACGACTTTTTATACCCAACATATGCCAAGTACTGAGAGCGGCATTGAGTCACATTTTGCACAAACTCCCCTGCAGTTTTCAAAATATCCCAAATATCCCAATTTCGAGGCCTGAGCCATATTTTGGAGACCAATTCTGGCTCTCTGCACGTATTTGCAGCTTGGAATTGCGACTTTCTTATACCCAACATATGCCAAGTACTGAAAGCGGCAGTGAGTCACATTTTGCACAAAGTCCCCTGCAGTTTTCAAAAAATCCCAAACATCCCAATTTCGAGGCCTGAGCCATATTTTCCAGCGAAATTCTGGCTCTCTGCACGTATTCGCAGTTTGAAATTACGACTTTTTATAGCCAACCTATGCCAAGTTTTGAAAGCGGCGTTTCGTCACATTTGTCCCAATCCCCCCTGAAACTTTCAAAATATCCCAAACATCCCAATTTCGAGGCCTGAGCCATATTTTGTAGCCAAATTCTGGCTCTCTGCACGTATTTGCTGTTTGAAATTTCGACTTTTTATACTCAACATATGCCAAGTACTGGGAGCGACAGTGAGTTACATTTTGCACAAACTCCAATGCTGTTTTCAAAATAATCCAAACACCCCAATTTCGAGGCCTGAGCCATATTTTCGAGGCAAATTCTGGCTCTATGCACGTATTCGCAGTTTGAAATTACGACTTTTTATACCCAACACATACCAAGTCCTGAAAGCGGCAGTGAGTCACATTTTGCACAAACTCCCCTGCAGTTTTCAAAATATCCTAAATATCCCAATTTTGAGGCCTGAGCCATATTTTGGAGCCAAATTCTGGCTCTCTGCACGTATTTGCTGTTTGAAATTACGACTTTTTATACCCAACATATGCCAAGTACTGAAACCGGCGTTTGGTCACATTTGTCCCAAACCTCCATGCAGTTTTCAAAATATCCCAAACATCCCAATCTCGAGGTCAGAGCCATGTTTTGGAGCCAAATTCTTGCTCTCTGCACGTATTCGCAGTTTGATATTACGACTTTTTATACCCAACATATGCCAAGTACTGAAAGCGTCAGTGTTTCACATTTTGCACAAACTCCCCTGCAGTTTTCAAAATATCCCAATCATCCCAATTTCGAGGCCTGAGCCATATTTTGGAGCCAAATTTTGGATCTCTGCACGTATTCGCAGTTTGTAATTACGACTTTTTTATACCCAACATATGCCAAGTACTGAAATCGGCATTTGGTCACATTGGTCCCAATCCCCCCTGGAATTTTCAAAATATCCCAAACATCCCAATTTCGAGGCCTGAACCATATTTTGGAGCCAAATTCTGGCTCTCTGCACGTATTCGCTGTTTGAAATTACGACTTTTTATACCCAACATATGCCAAGTACTGAGAGCGGCATTGAGTCACATTTTGCACAAACTCCCCTGCAGTTTTCAAAATATCCTAAATATCCCAATTTTGAGGCCTGAGGCCTGAGCCATATTTTGGAGCCAAATTCTGGCTCTCTGCACGTATTTGCTGTTTGAAATTACGACTTTTTATACTCAACATATGCCAAGTACTGGCAGCGACAGTGAGTTACATTTTGCACAAACTCCAATGCAGTTTTCAAAATAATCCAAACACTCCAATTTCGAGGCCTGAGCCATATTTTCGAGGCTATTTCTGGCTCTATGCACGTATTCGCAGTTTGAAATTACGACTTTTTATACCCAACACATACCAAGTCCTGAAAGCGGCAGTGAGACACATTTTGCACAAACTCCCCTGCAGTTTTCAAAATATCCTAAATATCCCAATTTTGAGGCCTGAGCCATATTTTGGAGCCAAATTCTGGCTCTCTGCACGTATTTGCTGTTTGAAATTACGACTTTTTATACCCAACATATGCCAAGTACTGAAACCGGCGTTTGGTCACATTTGTCCCAAACCTCCATGCAGTTTTCAAAATATCCCAAACATCCCAATCTCGAGGTCAGAGCCATATTTTGGAGCCAAATTCTTGCTCTCTGCACGTATTCGCAGTTTGATATTACGACTTTTTATACCCAACATATGCCAAGAACTGAAAGTGTCAGTGTTTCACATTTTGCACAAACTCCCCTGCAGTTTTCTAAATATCCCAATCGTCCAAATTTCGAGGCCTGAGCCATATTTTGGAGCCAAATTTTGGATCTCTGCACGTATTCGCAGTTTGTAATTACGACTTTTTTATACCCAACATATGCCAAGTACTGAAATCGGCATTTGGTCACATTTGTCCCAATCCTCCCTGCAATTTTCAACATATCCCAAACATCCCAATTTCGAAGCCTGAGCCATACTTTGGAGCCAAATTCTGGCTCTCTGCAGGTATTCGCTGTTCGAAATTACGACTTTTTATACCCAACATATGCCAAGTACCAAAAGCGGCTTTAGGTCACATTTGTCCCAATCTCCCCTGCAGTTTTCAAAATATCCCAAACATCCCAATTTCGAGGCATGAGCCATATTTTCTGCCCAAATTCTGGCTCTCTGCACGTATTCGCAGTTTGAAATTACGACTTTTTATACCCAACATATGCAAAGTACTGAAAGCGGCAGTGAATCACATTTTGCACAAAGTCCCCTGCAGTTTTCAAAATATCCCAAACATCCCAATTTCGAGGCCTGAGCCATATTTTCCAGCCAAATTCTGGCTCTCTGCACGTATTCGCAGTTTGAAATTACGAATTTTTATACCCAACATATGCCAAGTACTGAAAGCGGCGTTTGGTCACATTTGTCCCAATCCCCCCTGCAATTTTCAAAATATCATAAAGATCCCAATTTCGAGGCCTGAGCCATATTTTGGAGCAAAATTCTGGCTCTCTGCACGTATTCGTTTTTTTGAAATTACGATTTTTTATACCCAACATATGCCAAGTACTGAAAGCGGCAGTGAGTCACATTTTGCACAAACTCCAATGCAGTTTTCAAAATTTCCCAAAAATCCCGATTTCGAGGCCTGAGCCATATTTTGGAGCCAAATTTTGGCTCTCGGCACGTATTCGCAGTTTGAAATTACGACTTTTTATACCCAACATATGCCAAGTACTGAACGCGGCGTTCGGTCACATTGGTCCCAATTCCGCCTGCAATTTTCAAAATATCCCAAACAACCCAATTTCGAGGCCTGAACCATATTTTGGAGCCAAATTCTGGCTCTCTGCACGTATTCGCTGTTTGAAATTACGACTTTTTATACCCAACATATGCCAAGTACTGAGAGCGGCATTGAGTCACATTTTGCACAAACTCCCCTGCAGTTTTCAAAATATCCCAAATATCCCAATTTCGAGGCCTGAGCCATATTTTGGAGACCAATTCTGGCTCTCTGCACGTATTTGCAGCTTGGAATTGCGACTTTCTTATACCCAACATATGCCAAGTACTGAAAGCGGCAGTGAGTCACATTTTGCACAAAGTCCCCTGCAGTTTTCAAAAAATCCCAAACATCCCAATTTCGAGGCCTGAGCCATATTTTCCAGCGAAATTCTGGCTCTCTGCACGTATTCGCAGTTTGAAATTACGACTTTTTATAGCCAACCTATGCCAAGTTTTGAAAGCGGCGTTTCGTCACATTTGTCCCAATCCCCCCTGAAACTTTCAAAATATCCCAAACATCCCAATTTCGAGGCCTGAGCCATATTTTGTAGCCAAATTCTGGCTCTCTGCACGTATTTGCTGTTTGAAATTTCGACTTTTTATACTCAACATATGCCAAGTACTGGGAGCGACAGTGAGTTACATTTTGCACAAACTCCAATGCTGTTTTCAAAATAATCCAAACACCCCAATTTCGAGGCCTGAGCCATATTTTCGAGGCAAATTCTGGCTCTATGCACGTATTCGCAGTTTGAAATTACGACTTTTTATACCCAACACATACCAAGTCCTGAAAGCGGCAGTGAGTCACATTTTGCACAAACTCCCCTGCAGTTTTCAAAATATCCTAAATATCCCAATTTTGAGGCCTGAGCCATATTTTGGAGCCAAATTCTGGCTCTCTGCACGTATTTGCTGTTTGAAATTACGACTTTTTATACCCAACATATGCCAAGTACTGAAACCGGCGTTTGGTCACATTTGTCCCAAACCTCCATGCAGTTTTCAAAATATCCCAAACATCCCAATCTCGAGGTCAGAGCCATGTTTTGGAGCCAAATTCTTGCTCTCTGCACGTATTCGCAGTTTGATATTACGACTTTTTATACCCAACATATGCCAAGTACTGAAAGCGTCAGTGTTTCACATTTTGCACAAACTCCCCTGCAGTTTTCAAAATATCCCAATCATCCCAATTTCGAGGCCTGAGCCATATTTTGGAGCCAAATTTTGGATCTCTGCACGTATTCGCAGTTTGTAATTACGACTTTTTTATACCCAACATATGCCAAGTACTGAAATCGGCATTTGGTCACATTGGTCCCAATCCCCCCTGGAATTTTCAAAATATCCCAAACATCCCAATTTCGAGGCCTGAACCATATTTTGGAGCCAAATTCTGGCTCTCTGCACGTATTCGCTGTTTGAAATTACGACTTTTTATACCCAACATATGCCAAGTACTGAGAGCGGCATTGAGTCACATTTTGCACAAACTCCCCTGCAGTTTTCAAAATATCCTAAATATCCCAATTTTGAGGCCTGAGGCCTGAGCCATATTTTGGAGCCAAATTCTGGCTCTCTGCACGTATTTGCTGTTTGAAATTACGACTTTTTATACTCAACATATGCCAAGTACTGGCAGCGACAGTGAGTTACATTTTGCACAAACTCCAATGCAGTTTTCAAAATAATCCAAACTCTCCAATTTCGAGGCCTGAGCCATATTTTCGAGGCTATTTCTGGCTCTATGCACGTATTCGCAGTTTGAAATTACGACTTTTTATACCCAACACATACCAAGTCCTGAAAGCGGCAGTGAGACACATTTTGCACAAACTCCCCTGCAGTTTTCAAAATATCCTAAATATCCCAATTTTGAGGCCTGAGCCATATTTTGGAGCCAAATTCTGGCTCTCTGCACGTATTTGCTGTTTGAAATTACGACTTTTTATACCCAACATATGCCAAGTACTGAAACCGGCGTTTGGTCACATTTGTCCCAAACCTCCATGCAGTTTTCAAAATATCCCAAACATCCCAATCTCGAGGTCAGAGCCATATTTTGGAGCCAAATTCTTGCTCTCTGCACGTATTCGCAGTTTGATATTACGACTTTTTATACCCAACATATGCCAAGAACTGAAAGCGTCAGTGTTTCACATTTTGCACAAACTCCCCTGCAGTTTTCTAAATATCCCAATCGTCCAAATTTCGAGGCCTGAGCCATATTTTGGAGCCAAATTTTGGATCTCTGCACGTATTCGCAGTTTGTAATTACGACTTTTTTATACCCAACATATGCCAAGTACTGAAATCGGCATTTGGTCACATTTGTCCCAATCCTCCCTGCAATTTTCAACATATCCCAAACAACCCAATTTCGAAGCCTGAGCCATACTTTGGAGCCAAATTCTGGCTCTCTGCAGGTATTCGCTGTTCGAAATTACGACTTTTTATACCCAACATATGCCAAGTACCAAAAGCGGCTTTAGGTCACATTTGTCCCAATCTCCCCTGCAGTTTTCAAAATATCCCAAACATCCCAATTTCGAGGCATGAGCCATATTTTCGAGCCAAATTCTGGCTCTTTGCACGTATTCGTAGTTTGAAAATACTGCTTTTTATACCCAACACATGCCAAGTACTGAAAGCAGCAGTGAGTCACATTTTGCACATAGTCCCCTGCAGTTTTCAAAAATTCCCAAAAATCCCAATTTCGAGGCCTGAGCCATATTTTCCAGCGAAATTCTGGCTCTCTGCACGTATTCGCAGTTTGAAATTACGACTTTTTATACCCAACATATGCCAAGTACTGAAAGCGGCATTTGGTCACATTTGTCTCAATCCCATCTGCAATTTTCAAAGTATCCTAAACATCCCAATTTCGAGGTTTGAGCCATATTTTGGAGCCAAATTCTGGCTCTCTGCACGTATTTGCTGTTTGAAATTACGACTTTTTATACCCAACATATACCAAGTACTGAAAGCGGCATTGAGTCACATTTTGCACAAACTCCCCTGCCATTTTCAAAATACCCTAAATATCCCAATTTTGAGGCCTGAGCCATATTTTGGAGCCAAATTCTGGCTCTCTGCATGTATTTGCTGTTTGAAATTACGACTTTTTATACCCAACACATGCCAAGTCCTGAAAGCGGCAGTGAGTGACATTTTGCACAAACTTCCTTGCAGTTTTCGAAATATCCCAAATATCCCAATTTCGAGGCCTGAGCCATATTTTGGAGGCAAATTCTGACTCTATGCACGTATTCGCAGTTTGAAACTACGACTTTTTATACCCAACACATGCCAAGTCCTGAAAGCGGCAGTGAGTGACATTTTGAACAAACTTCCTTGCTGTTTTCGAAATATCCCAAATATCCCAATTTCGAGGCCTGAGCCATATTTTGGAGCCAAATTCTGGCTCTCTGCACGTATTCGCAGTTTGGAATTACGACTTTTTTATACCCAACATATGCCAAGTACTGAGAGCGGCAGTGAGTCACATTTTGCACAAACTCCCCTGCAGTTTTCAAAATATCCCAAATATCCCAATTACGAGGCCTGAACCATATTTTGGAGCCAAATTCGGGCTCTCTGCACGTATTCGCAGTTTGGAATTACGACTTTTCTATACCCAACATATGCCAAGTACTGAGAGCGGCAGTGAGTCACATTTTGCACAAACTCCCCTGCAGTTTTCAAAATATCCCAAATATCCCAATTACGAGGCCTGAACCATATTTTGGAGACAAATTCTGGCTCTCTGCACGTATTCGCAGTTTGAAATTACGATTTTTTATACCCAACATATGCCATGTACTGAAAGCGGCGTTTGGTCACATTTGTCCCAAACCTCCCAGCAGTTTTCAAAATATCCCAAACATCCCAATTTCGAGGCCTGAGCCATATTTTCGAGCCAAATTCTGGCTCTTTGCACATATTCGTAGTTTGAAAATATGCCTTTTTATACCCAACATATGCCAAGTACTGAAAGCGGCAGTGAGTAACATTTTGCACAAAGTCCCCTGCAGTTTTCAAAATATCCCAAACATCTCAATTTCGAGGCCTGAGCCATATTTTCCAGCCAAATTCTGGCTCTCTGCACGTATTCGCAGTTTGAAATTACGACTTTTTATACCCAACATATGCCAAGTACTGAAAGCGGCATTTGGTCACTTTTGTCTCAATCCCCCCTGCAATTTTCAAAGTATCCTAAACATCCCAATTTCGAGGCCTGAGCCATATTTTGGAGCCAAATTCTGGCTCTCTGCACGTATTTGCTGTTTGAAATTACGACTTTTTATACCCAACATATACCAAGTACTGAAAGCGGCATTGAGTCACATTTTGAACAAACTCCCCTGCCATTTTCAAAATACCCTAAATATCCCAATTTTGAGGCCTGAGCCATATTTTGGAGCCAAGTTCTGGCTCTCTGCATGTATTTGCTGCTTGAAATTACGACTTTTTATATCCAACATATGCCAAGTACTGAAGGCGGCAGTGATTCACATTTTGCACAAACTCCAATGCAGTTTTCAAAATAATCCAAACATCCCAATTTCGAGGCCTGAACCATATTTTCGAGCCAAATTCTGGCTCTCTGCACGTATTCGCAGTTTGAAATTACGACTTTTCATACCCAACATATGCCAAGTACTGAAAGCGGAGTTTGGTCACATTTGTCCCAAACCCCCTGCAGTTTTCAAAATATCCCAAACATCTAAATTTCGAGGCCTGAGCCATATTTTGGAGCCAAATTCTGGCTCTCTGCACGTATTTGCTGTTTGAAATTACGACTTTTTATACTCAACATATGCCAAGTACTGAGAGCGACAGTGAGTTACATTTTGCACAAACTCCAATGCACTTTTCTAAATAATCCAAACACCCCAATTTCGAGGCCTGAGCCATATTTTCGAGGTTAATTCTGGCTCTATGCACGTATTCGCAGTTTGAAATTACGACTTTTTATACCCAACACATACCAAGTCCTGAAAGCAGCAGTGAGTCACATTTTGCACAAACTCCCCTGCAGTTTTCAAAATATCCTAAATATCCCAATTTTGAGGCCTGAGCCATATTTTGGAGCCAAATTCTGGCTCTCTGCACGTATTTGCTGTTTGAAATTACGACTTTTTATACCCAACATATGCCAAGTACTGAAACCGGCGTTTGGTCACATTTGTCCCAAACCTCCATGCAGTTTTCAAAATATCCCAAACATCCCAATCTCAAGGTCAGAGCCATATTTTGGAGCCAAATTCTTGCTCTCTGCACGTATTCGCAGTTTGATATTACGACTTTTTATACCCAACATATGCCAAGTACTGAAAGCGTCAGTGTTTCACATTTTGCACAAACTCCCCTGCAGTTTTCAAAATATCCCAATCATCCCAATTTCGAGGCCTGAGCCATATTTTGGAGCCAAATTTTGGATCTCTGCACGTATTCGCAGTTTGTAATTACGACTTTTTTATACCCAACATATGCCAAGTACTGAAATCGGCATTTGGTCACATTTGTCCCAATCCTCATTGCAATTTTCAAAATATCCCAAACATCCCAATTTCGAAGCCTGAGCCATATTTTGGAGCCAAATTCTGGCTCTCTGCAGGTATTCGCTGTTCGAAATTACGACTTTTTATACCCAACATATGCCAAGTACCAAAAGCGGCTTTAGGTCACATTTGTCCCAATCTCCCCTGCAGTTTTCAAAATATCCCAAACATCCCAATTTCGAGGCATGAGCCATATTTTCGAGCCAAATTCTGGCTCTTTGCACGTATTCGTAGTTTGAAAATACTACTTTTTATACCCAACACATGCCAAGTACTGAAAGCAGCAGTGAGTCACATTTTGCACAAAGTCCCCTGCAGTTTTCAAAAATTCCCAAAAATCCCAATTTCGAGGCCTGAGCCATATTTTCCAGCGAAATTCTGGCTCTCTGCACGTATTCGCAGTTTGAAATTACGACTTTTTATACCAAACATATGCCAAGTACTGAAAGCGGCATTTGGTCACATTTGTCTCAATCCCATCTGCAATTTTCAAAGTATCCTAAACATCCCAATTTCGAGGCCTGAGCCATATTTTGGAGTCAAATTCTGGCTCTCTGCACGTATTTGCTGTTTGAAATTACGACTTTTTATACCCAACATATACCAAGTACTGAAAGCGGCATTGAGTCACATTTTGCACAAACTCACCTGCCATTTTCAAAATACCCTAAATATCCCAATTTTGAGGCCTGAGCCATATTTTGGAGCCAAGTTCTGGCTCTCTGCATGTATTTGCTGTTTGAAATTACGACTTTTTATACCCAACACATGCCAAGTCCTGAAAGCGGCAGTGAGTGACATTTTGCACAAACTTCCTTGCAGTTTTCGAAATATCCCAAACATCCCAATTTCGAGGCCTGAGCCATATTTTGGAGGCAAATTCTGACTCTATGCACGTATTCGCAGTTTGAAACTACGACTTTTATACCCAACACATGCCAAGTCCTGAAAGCGGCAGTGAGTGACATTTTGAACAAACTTCCTTGCAGTTTTCGAAATATCCCAAATATCCCAATTTCGAGGCCTGAGCCATATTTTGGAGCCAAATTCTGGCTCTCTGCACGTATTCGCAGTTTGGAATTACGACTTTTTTATACCTAACATATGCCAAGTACTGAGAGCGGCAGTGAGTCACATTTTGCACAAACTCCCCTGCAGTTTTCAAAATATCCCAAATATCCCAATTACGAGGCCTGAACCATATTTTGGAGCCAAATTCGAGCTCTCTTCACGTATTCGCAGTTTGGAATTACGACTTTTTTATACCCAACATATGCCAAGTACTGAGAGCGGCAGTGAGTCACATTTTGCACAAACTCCCCTGCAGTTTTCAAAATATCCCAAATATCCCAATTACGAGGCCTGAACCATATTTTGGAGACAAATTCTGGCTCTCTGCACGTATTCGCAGTTTGAAATTTCGATTTTTTATACCCAACATATGCCATGTACTGAAAGCGGCGTTTGGTCACATTTGTCCCAAACCTCCCTGCAGTTTTCAAAATATCCCAAACATCCCAATTTCGAGGCCTGAGCCATATTTTCGAGCCAAATTCTGACTCTTTGCACATATTCGTAGTTTGAAAATATGCCTTTTTATACCCAACATATGCCAAGTACTGAAAGCGGCAGTGAGTAACATTTTGCACAAAGTCCCCTGCAGTTTTCAAAATATCCCAAACATCTCAATTTCGAGGCCTGAGCCATATTTTCCAGCCAAATTCTGGCTCTCTGCACGTATTCGCAGTTTGAAATTACGACTTTTTATACCCAACATATGCCAAGTAATGAAAGCGGCATTTGGTCACATTTGTCTCAATCCCCCCTGCAATTTTCAAAGTATCCTAAACATCCGAATTTCGAGGCCTGAGCCATATTTTGGAGCCAAATTCTGGCTCTCTGCACGTATTTGCTGTTTGAAATTACGACTTTTTATACCCAACATATGCCAAGTACTGAAACCGGCGTTTGGTCACATTTGTCCCAAACCTCCATGCAGATTTCAAAATATTCCAAACATCCCAATCTCAAGGTCAGAGCCATATTTTGGAGCCAAATTCTTGCTCTCTGCACGTATTCGCAGTTTGATATTACGACTTTTTATACCCAACATATGCCAAGTACTGAAAGCGTCAGTGTTTCACATTTTGCACAAACTCCCCTGCAGTTTTCAAAATATCCCAATCATCCCAATTTCGAGGCCTGAGCCATATTTTGGAGCCAAATTTTGGATCTCTGCACGTATTCGCAGTTTGTAATTACGACTTTTTTATACCCAACATATGCCAAGTACTGAAATCGGCATTTGGTCACATTTGTTCCAATCCTCCCTGCAATTTTCAAAATATCCCAAACATCCCAATTTCGAAGCCTGAGCCATATTTTGGAGCCAAATTCTGGCTCTCTGCAGGTATTCGCTGTTCGAAATTACGACTTTTTATACCCAACATATGCCAAGTACCAAAAGCGGCTTTAGGTCACATTTGTCCCAATCTCCCCTGCAGTTTTCAAAATATCCCAAACATCCCAATTTCGAGGCATGAGCCATATTTTCGAGCCAAATTCTGGCTCTTTGCACGTATTCGTAGTTTGAAAATACTACTTTTTATACCCAACACATGCCAAGTACAGAAAGCAGCAGTGAGTCACATTTTGCACAAAGTCCCCTGCAGTTTTCAAAAATTCCCAAAAATCCCAATTTCGAGGCCTGAGCCATATTTTCCAGCGAAATTCTGGCTCTCTGCACGTATTCGCAGTTTGAAATTACGACTTTTTATACCCAACATATGCCAAGTACTGAAAGCGGCATTTGGTCACATTTGTCTCAATCCCATCTGCAATTTTCAAAGTATCCTAAACATCCCAATTTCGAGGCCTGAGCCATATTTTGGAGCCAAATTCTGGCTCTCTGCACGTATTTGCTGTTTGAAATTACGACTTTTTATACCCAACATATACCAAGTACTGAAAGCGGCATTGAGTCACATTTTGCACAAACTCCATTGCCATTTTCAAAATACCCTAAATATCACAATTTTGAGGCCTGAGCCATATTTTGGAGCCAAATTCTGGCTCTCTGCATGTATTTGCTGTTTGAAATTACGACTTTTTATACCCAACACATGCCAGGTCCTGAAAGCGGCAGTGAGTGACATTTTGCACAAACTTCCTTGCAGTTTTCGAAATATCCCAAATATCCCAATTTCGAGGCCTGAACCATATTTTGGAGACAAATTCTGGCTCTCTGCACGTATTCGCAGTTTGAAATTACGATTTTTTATACCCAACATATGCCATGTACTGAAAGCGGCGTTTGGTCACATTTGTCCCAAACCTCCCTGCAGTTTTCAAAATATCCCAAACATCCCAATTTCGAGGCCTGAGCCATATTTTCGAGCCAAATTCTGGCTCTTTGCACATATTCGTAGTTTGAAAATATGCCTTTTTATACCCAACATATGCCAAGTACTGAAAGCGGCAGTGAGTAACATTTTGCACAAAGTCCCCTGCAGTTTTCAAAATATCCCAAACATCTCAATTTCGAGGCCTGAGCCATATTTTCCAGCCAAATTCTGGCTCTCTGCACGTATTCGCAGTTTGAAATTACGACTTTTTATACCCAACATATGCCAAGTAATGAAAGCGGCATTTGGTCACATTTGTCTCAATCCCCCCTGCAATTTTCAAAGTATCCTAAACATCCGAATTTCGAGGCCTGAGCCATATTTTGGAGCCAAATTCTGGCTCTCTGCACGTATTTGCTGTTTGAAATTACGACTTTTTATACCCAACATATGCCAAGTACTGAAACCGGCGTTTGGTCACATTTGTCCCAAACCTCCATGCAGATTTCAAAATATTCCAAACATCCCAATCTCAAGGTCAGAGCCATATTTTGGAGCCAAATTCTTGCTCTCTGCACGTATTCGCAGTTTGATATTACGACTTTTTATACCCAACATATGCCAAGTACTGAAAGCGTCAGTGTTTCACATTTTGCACAAACTCCCCTGCAGTTTTCAAAATATCCCAAACATCCCAATTTCGAAGCCTGAGCCATATTTTGGAGCCAAATTCTGGCTCTCTGCAGGTATTCGCTGTTCGAAATTACGACTTTTTATACCCAACATATGCCAAGTACCAAAAGCGGCTTTAGGTCACATTTGTCCCAATCTCCCCTGCAGTTTTCAAAATATCCCAAACATCCCAATTTCGAGGCATGAGCCATATTTTCGAGCCAAATTCTGGCTCTTTGCACGTATTCGTAGTTTGAAAATACTACTTTTTATACCCAACACATGCCAAGTACAGAAAGCAGCAGTGAGTCACATTTTGCACAAAGTCCCCTGCAGTTTTCAAAAATTCCCAAAAATCCCAATTTCGAGGCCTGAGCCATATTTTCCAGCGAAATTCTGGCTCTCTGCACGTATTCGCAGTTTGAAATTACGACTTTTTATACCCAACATATGCCAAGTACTGAAAGCGGCATTTGGTCACATTTGTCTCAATCCCATCTGCAATTTTCAAAGTATCCTAAACATCCCAATTTCGAGGCCTGAGCCATATTTTGGAGCCAAATTCTGGCTCTCTGCACGTATTTGCTGTTTGAAATTACGACTTTTTATACCCAACATATACCAAGTACTGAAAGCGGCATTGAGTCACATTTTGCACAAACTCCATTGCCATTTTCAAAATACCCTAAATATCACAATTTTGAGGCCTGAGCCATATTTTGGAGCCAAATTCTGGCTCTCTGCATGTATTTGCTGTTTGAAATTACGACTTTTTATACCCAACACATGCCAGGTCCTGAAAGCGGCAGTGAGTGACATTTTGCACAAACTTCCTTGCAGTTTTCGAAATATCCCAAATATCCCAATTTCGAGGCCTGAACCATATTTTGGAGACAAATTCTGGCTCTCTGCACGTATTCGCAGTTTGAAATTACGATTTTTTATACCCAACATATGCCATGTACTGAAAGCGGCGTTTGGTCACATTTGTCCCAAACCTCCCTGCAGTTTTCAAAATATCCCAAACATCCCAATTTCGAGGCCTGAGCCATATTTTCGAGCCAAATTCTGGCTCTTTGCACATATTCGTAGTTTGAAAATATGCCTTTTTATACCCAACATATGCCAAGTACTGAAAGCGGCAGTGAGTAACATTTTGCACAAAGTCCCCTGCAGTTTTCAAAATATCCCAAACATCTCAATTTCGAGGCCTGAGCCATATTTTCCAGCCAAATTCTGGCTCTCTGCACGTATTCGCAGTTTGAAATTACGACTTTTTATACCCAACATATGCCAAGTAATGAAAGCGGCATTTGGTCACATTTGTCTCAATCCCCCCTGCAATTTTCAAAGTATCCTAAACATCCGAATTTCGAGGCCTGAGCCATATTTTGGAGCCAAATTCTGGCTCTCTGCACGTATTTGCTGTTTGAAATTACGACTTTTTATACCCAACATATGCCAAGTACTGAAACCGGCGTTTGGTCACATTTGTCCCAAACCTCCATGCAGATTTCAAAATATTCCAAACATCCCAATCTCAAGGTCAGAGCCATATTTTGGAGCCAAATTCTTGCTCTCTGCACGTATTCGCAGTTTGATATTACGACTTTTTATACCCAACATATGCCAAGTACTGAAAGCGTCAGTGTTTCACATTTTGCACAAACTCCCCTGCAGTTTTCAAAATATCCCAATCATCCCAATTTCGAGGCCTGAGCCATATTTTGGACCCAAATTTTGGATCTCTGCACGTATTCGCAGTTTGTAATTACGACTTTTTTATACCCAACATATGCCAAGTACTGAAATCGGCATTTGGTCACATTTGTTCCAATCCTCCCTGCAATTTTCAAAATATCCCAAACATCCCAATTTCGAAGCCTGAGCCATATTTTGGAGCCAAATTCTGGCTCTTTGCAGGTATTCGCTGTTCGAAATTACGACTTTTTATACCCAACATATGCCAAGTACCAAAAGCGGCTTTAGGTCACATTTGTCCCAATCTCCCCTGCAGTTTTCAAAATATCCCAAACATCCCAATTTCGAGGCATGAGCCATATTTTCGAGCCAAATTCTGGCTCTTTGCACGTATTCGTAGTTTGAAAATACTACTTTTTATACCCAACACATGCCAAGTACAGAAAGCAGCAGTGAGTCACATTTTGAACAAAGTCCCCTGCAGTTTTCAAAAATTCCCAAAAATCCCAATTTCGAGGCCTGAGCCATATTTTCCAGCGAAATTCTGGCTCTCTGCACGTATTCGCAGTTTGAAATTACGACTTTTTATACCCAACATATGCCAAGTACTGAAAGCGGCATTTGGTCACATTTGTCTCAATCCCATCTGCAATTTTCAAAGTATCCTAAACATCCCAATTTCGAGGCCTGAGCCATATTTTGGAGCCAAATTCTGGCTCTCTGCACGTATTTGCTGTTTGAAATTACGACTTTTTATACCCAACATATACCAAGTACTGAAAGCGGCATTGAGTCACATTTTGCACAAACTCCATTGCCATTTTCAAAATACCCTAAATATCACAATTTTGAGGCCTGAGCCATATTTTGGAGCCAAATTCTGGCTCTCTGCATGTATTTGCTGTTTGAAATTACGACTTTTTATACCCAACACATGCCAGGTCCTGAAAGCGGCAGTGAGTGACATTTTGCACAAACTTCCTTGCAGTTTTCGAAATATCCCAAATATCCCAATTTCGAGGCCTGAGCCATATTTTGGAGGCAAATTCTGACTCTATGCACGTATTCGCAGTTTGAAACTACAACTTTTTATACCCAACACATGCCAAGTCCTGAAAGCGGCAGTGAGTGACATTTTGAACAAACTTCCTTGCAGTTTTCGAAATATCCCAAATATCCCAATTTCGAGGCCTGAGCCATATTTTGGAGCCAAATTCTGGCTCTCTGCACGTATTCGCAGTTTAGAATTACGACTTTTTTATACCCAACATATGCCAAGTATTGAGAGCGGCAGTGAGTCACATTTTGCACAAACTCCCCTGCAGTTTTCAAAATATCCCAAATATCCCAATTACGAGGCCTGAACCATATTTTGGAGCCAAATTCGGGCTCTCTTCACGTATTCGCAGTTTGGAATTACGACTTTTTTATACCCAACATATGCCAAGTACTGAGAGCGGCAGTGAGTCACATTTTGCACAAACTCCCCTGCAGTTTTCAAAATATCCCAAATATCCCAATTACGAGGCCTGAACCATATTTTGGAGACAAATTCTGGCTCTCTGCACGTATTCGCAGTTTGAAATTACGATTTTTTATACCCAACATATGCCATGTACTGAAAGCGGCGTTTGGTCACATTTGTCCCAAACCTCCCTGCAGTTTTCAAAATATCCCAAACATCCCAATTTCGAGGCCTGAGCCATATTTTCGAGCCAAATTCTGGCTCTTTGCACATATTCGTAGTTTGAAAATATGCCTTTTTATACCCAACATATGCCAAGTACTGAAAGCGGCAGTGAGTAACATTTTGCACAAAGTCCCCTGCAGTTTTCAAAATATCCCAAACATCTCAATTTCGAGGCCTGAGCCATATTTTCCAGCCAAATTCTGGCTCTCTGCACGTATTCGCAGTTTGAAATTACGACTTTTTATACCCAACATATGCCAAGTACTGAAAGCGGCATTTGGTCACATTTGTCTCAATCCCCCCTGCAATTTTCAAAGTATCCTAAACATCCCAATTTCGAGGCCTGAGCCATATTTTGGAGCCAAATTCTGACTCTCTGCACGTATTTGCTGTTTGAAATTACGACTTTTTATACCCAACATATACCAAGTACTGAAAGCGGCATTGAGTCACATTTTGAATAAACTCCCCTGCCATTTTCAAAATACCCTAAATATCCCAATTTTGAGGCCTGAGCCATATTTTGGAGCCAAGTTCTGGCTCTCTGCATGTATTTGCTGTTTGAAATTACGACTTTTTATATCCAACATATGCCAAGTACTGAAGGCGGCAGTGAGTCACATTTTGCACAAACTCCAATGCAGTTTTCAAAATATTCCAAACATCCCAATTTCGAGGCCTGAACCATATTTTCGAGCCAAATTCTGGCTCTCTGCACGTATTCGCAGTTTGAAATTACGACTTTTCATACCCAACATATGCCAAGTACTGAAAGCGGAGTTTGGTCACATTTGTCCCAAACGCCCTGCAGTTTTCAAAATATCCCAAACATCTAAATTTCGAGGCCTGAGCCATATTTTGGAGCCAAATTCTCGCTCTCTGCACGTATTTGCTGTTTGAAATTACGACTTTTTATACTCAACATATGCCAAGTACTGAGAGCGACAGTGAGTTACATTTTGCAAAAACTCCAATGCAGTTTTCTAAATAATCCAAACAACCCAATTTCGAGGCCTGAGCCATATTTTCGAGGCTAATTCTGGCTCTATGCACGTATTCGCAGTTTGAAATTACGACTTTTTATACCCAACACATACCAAGTCCTGAAAGCGGCAGTGAGTCACATTTTGCACAAACTCCCCTGCAGTTTTCAAAATATCCTAAATATCCCAATTTTGAGGCCTGAGCCTTATTTTGGAGCCAAATTCTGGCTCTCTGCACGTATTTGCTGTTTGAAATTACGACTTTTTATACCCAACATATGCCAAGTACTGAAACCGGCGTTTGGTCACATTTGTCCCAAACCTCCATGCAGTTTTCAAAATATCCCAAACATCCCAATCTCAAGGTCAGAGCCATATTTTGGAGCCAAATTCTTGCTCTCTGCACGTATTCGCAGTTTGATATTACCACTTTTTATACCCAACATATGCCAAGTACTGAAAGCGTCAGTGTTTCACATTTTGCACAAACTCCCCTGCAGTTTTCAAAATATCCCAATCATCCCAATTTCGAGGCCTGAGCCATATTTTGGAGCCAAATTTTGGATCTCTGCACGTATTCGCAGTTTGTAATTACGACTTTTTTATACCCAACATATGCCAAGTACTGAAATCGGCATTTGGTCACATTTGTCCCAATCCTCCCTGCAATTTTCAAAATATCCCAAACATCCCAATTTCGAAGCCTGAGCCATATTTTGGAGCCAAATTCTGGCTCTCTGCAGGTATTCGCTGTTCGAAATTACGACTTTTTATACCCAACATATGCCAAGTACCAAAAGCGGCTTTAGGTCACATTTGTCCCAATCTCCCCTGCAGTTTTCAAAATATCCCAAACATCCCAATTTCGAGGCATGAGCCATATTTTCGAGCCAAATTCTGGCTCTTTGCACGTATTCGTAGTTTGAAAATACTACTTTTTATACCCAACACATGCAAAGTACTGAAAGCAGCAGTGAGTCACATTTTGCACAAAGTCCCCTGCAGTTTTCAAAAATTCCCAAAAATCCCAATTTCGAGGCCTGAGCCATATTTTCCAGCGAAATTCTGGCTCTCTGCACGTATTCGCAGTTTGAAATTACGACTTTTTATACCAAACATATGCCAAGTACTGAAAGCGGCATTTAGTCACATTTGTCTCAATCCCATCTGCCATTTTCAAAGTATCCTAAACATCCCAATTTCGAGGCCTGAGCCATATTTTGGAGCCAAATTCTGGCTCTCTGCACGTATTTGCTGTTTGAAATTACGACTTTTTATACCCAACATATACCAAGTACTGAAAGCGGCATTGAGTCACATTTTGCACAAACTCCCCTGCCTTTTTCAAAATACCCTAAATATCCCAATTTTGAGGCCTGAGCCATATTTTGGAGCCAAGTTCTGGCTCTCTGCATGTATTTGCTGTTTGAAATTACGACTTTTTATACCCAACACATGCCAAGTCCTGAAAGCGGCAGTGAGTGACATTTTGCACAAACTTCCTTGCAGTTTTCGAAATATCCCAAATATCCCAATTTCGAGGCCTGAGCCATATTTTGGAGGCAAATTCTGACTCTATGCACGTATTCGCAGTTTGAAACTACGACTTTTTATACCCAACACATGCCAAGTCCTGAAAGCGGCAGTGAGTGACATTTTGAACAAACTTCCTTGCAGTTTTCAAAATATCCCAAATATCCCAATTTCGAGGCCTGAGCCATATTTTGGAGCCAAATTCTGGCTCTCTGCACGTATTCGCAGTTTGGAATTACGACTTTTTTATACCCAACATATGCCAAGTACTGAGAGCGGCAGTGAGTCACATTTTGCACAAACTCCCCTGCAGTTTTCAAAATATCCCAAATATCCCAATTACGAGGCCTGAACCATATTTTGGAGCCAAATTCGGGCTCTCTTCACGTATTCGCAGTTTGGAATTACGACTTTTTTATACCCAACATATGCCAAGTACTGAGAGCGGCAGTGAGTCACATTTTGCACAAACTCCCCTGCAGTTTTCAAAATATCCCAAATATTCCAATTACGAGGCCTGAACCATATTTTGGAGACAAATTCTGGCTCTCTGCACGTATTCGCAGTTTGAAATTACGAATTTTTATACCCAACATATGCCATGTACTGAAAGCGGCGTTTGGTCACATTTGTCCCAAACCTCCCTGCAGTTTTCAAAATATCCCAAACATCCCAATTTCGAGGCCTGAGCTATATTTTCGAGCCAAATTCTGGCTCTTTGCACATATTCGTAGTTTGAAAATATGACTTTTTATACCCAACATATGCCAAGTACTGAAAGCGGCAGTGAGTAACATTTTGCACAAAGTCCCCTGCAGTTTTCAAAATATCCCAAACATCTCAATTTCGAGGCCTGAGCCATATTTTCCAGCCAAATTCTGGCTCTCTGCACGTATTCGCAGTTTGAAATTACGACTTTTTATACCCAACATATGCCAAGTACTGAAAGCGGCATTTGGTCACAATTGTCTCAATCCCCCCTGCAATTTTCAAAGTATCCTAAACATCCCAATTTCGAGGCCTGAGCCATATTTTGGAGCCAAATTCTGGCTCTCTGCACGTATTTGCTGTTTGAAATTACGACTTTTTATACCCAACATATACCAAGTACTGAAAGCGGCATTGAGTCACATTTTGAACAAACTCCCCTGCCATTTTCAAAATACCCTAAATATCCCAATTTTGAGGCCTGAGCCATATTTTGGAGCCAAGTTCTGGCTCTCTGCATGTATTTGCTGTTTGAAATTACGACTTTTTATATACCAACATATGCCAAGTACTGAAGGCGGCAGTGAGTCACATTTTGCACAAACTCCAATGCAGTTTTCAAAATAATCCAAACATCCCAATTTCGAGGCCTGAGCTATATTTTCGAGCCAAATTCTGGCTCTCTTCACGTATTCGCAGTTTGAAATTACGACTTTTTTATACCCAACATATGCGAAGTACGGAAAGCGGCGTTTGGTCACATTTGTCCCAAACCTCCCTGCAGTTTTCAAAATATTCCAAACATCCCAATTTCGAGGCCTGAGCCATATTTTGGAGCCAAATTCAGGCTCGCTGCACGTATTCGCAGTTTGAAATTACGACTTTTCATACCCAACATATGCCAAGTACTGAAAGCGGAGTTTGGTCACATTTGTCCCAAACCCACTGCAGTTTTCAAAATATCCCAAACATCTAAATTTCGAGGCCTGAGCAATATTTTGGAGGCAAATTCTGGCTCAATGCACGTATTCACAGTTTGTAATTACGACTTTTTATACCCAACACATGCTAAGTCCTGAAAGCGGCAGTGAGTGACATTTTGCTCAAACTCCCCTGCAGTTTTCGAAATATCTTAAATATCCCAATTTCGAGGCCTGAGCCATATTTTGGAGACAAATTCTGGCTCTCTGCACGTATTTGCTGTTTGAAATTACGACTTTTTATACCCAACATATGCCAAGTACTGAAAACGCCAGTGATTCACATTTTGCACAAACTCCAATGCAGTTTAAAAAATAATCCAAACATCCCAATTTCGAGGCCTGAGACATATTTTCGAGCCAAATTCTGGCTCTCTGCACGTATTCGCAGTTTGAAATTACGATTTTTTTACCCAACGTATGCGAAGTACTGAAAGCGGCGTTTGGGCACATTTGTCCGAAACCTCCCTGCGGTTTTCAAAATATTCCGAACATCCCAATTTCGAGGCCTGAGCCATATTTTGGAGCCAAATTCAGGCTCGCTGCACGTATTAGCAGTTTGAAATTACGACTTTTCATACCCAACATATGCCAAGTACTGAAAGTGGCGTTTGGTCACATTTGTCCCAAACCCCCCTGCAGTTTTCAAAATATCCTAAACATCCCAATTTCGAGGCCTGAGCCATATTTTGGAGCCAAATTCTGGCTCTCTGCACGTATTTGCTGTTTGAAATTACGACTTTTTATACTCAACATATGCCAAGTACTGAGAGCGACAGTGAGTTACATTTTGCACAAACTCCAATGCAGTTTTCTAAATAATCCAAACACCCCAATTTCGAGGCCTGAGCCATATTTTCGAGGCTAATTCTGGCTCTATGCACGTATTCGCAGTTTGAAATTACGACTTTTTATACCCAACACATACCAAGTCCTGAAAGCGGCAGTGAGTCACATTTTGCACAAACTCCCCTGCAGTTTTCAAAATATCCTAAATATCCCAATTTTGAGGCCTGAGCCATATTTTGGAGCCAAATTCTGGCTCTCTGCACGTATTTGCTGTTTGAAATTACGACTTTTTATACCCAACATATGCCAAGTACTGAAACCGGCGTTTGGTCACATTTGTCCCAAACCTCCATGCAGTTTTCAAAATATCCCAAACATCCCAATCTCAAGGTCAGAGCCATATTTTGGAGCCAAATTCTTGCTCTCTGCACGTATTCGCAGTTTGATATTACGACTTTTTATACCCAACATATGCCAAGTACTGAAAGCGTCAGTGTTTCACAATTTGCACAAACTCCCCTGCAGTTTTCAAAATATCCCAATCATCCCAATTTCGAGGCCTGAGCCATATTTTGGAGCCAAATTTTGGATCTCTGCACGTATTCGCAGTTTGTAATTACGACTTTTTTATACCCAACATATGCCAAGTACTGAAATCGGCATTTGGTCACATTTGTCCCAATCCTCCCTGCAATTTTCAAAATATCCCAAACATCCCAATTTCGAAGCCTGAGCCATATTTTGGAGCCAAATTCTGGCTCTCTGCAGGTATTCGCTGTTCGAAATTACGACTTTTTATACCCAACATATTCCAAGTACCAAAAGAGGCTTTAGGTCACATTTGTCCCAATCTCCCCTGCAGTTTTCAAAATATCCCAAACATCCCAATTTCGAGGCATGAGCCATATTTTCGAGCCAAATTCTGGCTCTTTGCACGTATTCGTAGTTTGAAAATACTACTTTTTATACCCAACACATGCCAAGTACTGAAAGCAGCAGTGAGTCACATTTTGCACAAAGTCCCCTGCAGTTTTCAAAAATTCCCAAAAATCCCAATTTCGAGGCCTGAGCCATATTTTCCAGCGAAATTCTGGCTCTCTGTACGTATTCGCAGTTTGAAATTACGACTTTTTATACCAAACATATGCCAAGTACTTAAAGCGGCATTTGGTCACATTTGTCTCAATCCCATCTGCAATTTTCAAAGTATCCTAAACATCCCAATTTCGAGGCCTGAGCCATATTTTGGAGCCAAATTCTGGCTCTCTGCACGTATTTGCTGTTTGAAATTACGACTTTTTATACCCAACATATACCAAGTACTGAAAGCGGCATTGAGTCACATTTTGCACAAACTCCCCTGCCATTTTCAAAATACCCTAAATATCCCAATTTTGAGGCCTGAGCCATATTTTGGAGCCAAGTTCTGGCTCTCTGCATGTATTTGCTGTTTGAAATTACGACTTTTTATACCCAACACATGCCAAGTCCTGAAAGCGGCAGTGAGTGACATTTTGCACAAACTTCCTTGCAGTTTTCGAAATATCCCAAATATCCCAATTTCGAGGCCTGAGCCATATTTTGGAGGCAAATTCTGACTCTATGCACGTATTCGCAGTTTGAAACTACGACTTTTTATACCCAACACATGCCAAGTCCTGAAAGCGGCAGTGAGTGACATTTTGAACAAACTTCCTTGCAGTTTTCGAAATATCCCAAATATCCCAATTTCGAGGCCTGAGCCATATTTTGGAGCCAAATTCTGGCTCTCTGCACGTATTCGCAGTTTGGAATTACGACTTTTTTATACCCAACATATGCCAAGTACTGAGAGCGGCAGTGAGTCACATTTTGCACAAACTCCCCTGCAGTTTTCAAAATATCCCAAATATCCCAATTACGAGGCCTGAACCATATTTTAGAGCCAAATTCGGGCTCTCTTCACGTATTCGCAGTTTGGAATTACGACTTTTTTATACCCAACATATGCCAAGTACTGAGAGCGGCAGTGAGTCACATTTTGCACAAACTCCCCTGCAGTTTTCAAAATATCCCAAATATCCCAATTACGAGGCCTGAACCATATTTTGGAGACAAATTCTGGCTCTCTGCACGTATTCGCAGTTTGAAATTACGAATTTTTATACCCAACATATGCCATGTACTGAAAGTGGCGTTTGGTCACATTTGTCCCAAACCTCCCTGCAGTTTTCAAAATATCCCAAACATCCCAATTTCGAGGCCTGAGCTATATTTTCGAGCCAAATTCTGGCTCTTTGCACATATTCGTAGTTTGAAAATATGACTTTTTATACCCAACATATGCCAAGTACTGAAAGCGGCAGTGAGTAACATTTTGCACAAAGTCCCCTGCAGTTTTCAAAATATCCCAAACATCTCAATTTCGAGGCCTGAGCCATATTTTCCAGCCAAATTCTGGCTCTCTGCACGTATTCGCAGTTTGAAATTACGACTTTTTATACCCAACATATGCCAAGTACTGAAAGCGGCATTTGGTCACATTTGTCTCAATCCCCCCTGCAATTTTCAAAGTATCCTAAACATCCCAATTTCGAGGCCTGAGCCATATTTTGGAGCCAAATTCTGGCTCTCTGCACGTATTTGCTGTTTGAAATTACGACTTTTTATACCCAACATATACCAAGTACTGAAAGCGGCATTGAGTCACATTTTGAACAAACTCCCCTGCCATTTTCAAAATACCCTAAATATCCCAATTTTGAGGCCTGAGCCATATTTTGGAGCCAAGTTCTGGCTCTCTGCATGTATTTGCTGTTTGAAATTACGAATTTTTATATCCAACATATGCCAAGTACTGAAGGCGGCAGTGAGTCACATTTTGCACAAACTCCAATGCAGTTTTCAAAATAATCCAAACATCCCAATTTCGAGGCCTGAGCCATATTTTCGAGCCAAATTCAGGCTCGCTGCACGTATTCGCAGTTTGAAATTACGACTTTTTTATACCCAACATATGCGAAGTACGGAAAGCGGCGTTTGGTCACATTTGTCCCAAACCTCCCTGCAGTTTTCAAAATATTCCAAACATCCCAATTTCGAGGCCTGAGCCATATTTTGGAGCCAAATTCAGGCTCGCTGCACGTATTCGCAGTTTGAAATTACGACTTTTCATACCCAACATATGCCAAGTACTGAAAGCGGAGTTTGGTCACATTTGTCCCAAACCCACTGCAGTTTTCAAAATATCCCAAACATCTAAATTTCGAGGCCTGAGCAATATTTTGGAGGCAAATTCTGGCTCAATGCACGTATTCGCAGTTTGAAATTACGACTTTTTATACCCAACACATGCTAAGTCCTGAAAGCGGCAGTGAGTGACATTTTGCTCAAACTCCCCTGCAGTTTTCGAAATATCTTAAATATCCTAATTTCGAGGCCTGAGCCATATTTTGGAGCCAAATTCTGGCTCTCTGCACGTATTTGCTGTTTGAAATTACGACTTTTTATACCCAACATATGCCAAGTACTGAAAACGCCAGTGATTCACATTTTGCACAAACTCCAATGCAGTTTAAAAAATAATCCAAACATCCCAATTTCGAGGCCTGAGACATATTTTCGAGCCAAATTCTGGCTCTCTGCACGTATTCGCAGTTTGAAATTACGATTTTTTTTACCCAACGTATGCGAAGTACTGAAAGCGGCGTTTGGGCACATTTGTCTGAAACCTCCATGCGGTTTTCAAAATATTCCGAACATCCCAATTTCGAGGCCTGAGCCATATTTTGGAGCCAAATTCAGGCTCGCTGCACGTATTAGCAGTTTGAAATTACGACTTTTCATACCCAACATATGCCAAGTACTGAAAGTGGCGTTTGGTCACATTTGTCCCAAACCCCCCTGCAGTTTTCAAAATATCCTAAACATCCCAATTTCGAGGCCTGAGCCATATTTTGGAGCCAAATTCTGGCTCTCTGCACGTATTTGCTGTTTGAAATTACGACTTTTTATACCCAACATATGCCAAGTAATGAAAGCGGCAGTGAGTCACATTTTGCACAAACTCCAATGCAGTTTTAAAAATAATCCAAACATCCCAATTTCGAGGCCTGAGACATATTTTCGAGCCAAATTCTGGCTCTCTGCATGTATTCGCAGTTTGAAATTACTTATTTTTTTATACCCAACATATGCGAAGTACTGAAAGCGGCGTTTGGGCACATTTGACCCAAACCTCCCTGCGGTTTTCAAAATATTCCGAACATCCCAATTTCGAGGCCTGAGCCATATTTGGAGCCAAATTCAGGCTCGCTGCACGTATTAGCAGTTTGAAATTACGACTTTTCATACTCAACATATGCCAAGTACTGAAAGTGGCGTTTGGTCACATTTGTCCTAAACCTCCCTGCAGTTTTCAAAATATCCCAAACATCCCAATTTCGAGGCCTGAGCCATATTTTCAAGCCAAATTCTGGCTCTTTGCATGTATTCACAGTTTGAAAATACGACTTTTTTTACCCAACATATGCCAAGTACTGAAAGCGGCAGTGAGTCACATTTTGCACAAACTCCCCTGCAGTTTTCAAAATATCCCAAATATCCCAATTTCGAGGCCTGAGCCATATTTTGGAGCAAAATTCTGGCTCTCTGCACGTATTCGCTGTTTGAAATTACGACTTTTTATACCCAACATATGCCAAGTACTGAAAGCGGCGTTTGGTCATATTTGTCCCAAACTCCCCTGCAATTTTCAAAATATACCAAACATCCCAATTTCGAGGCCTGAGCCATATTTTGGAGCCAAATTCTGGCTCTCTGCACGTATTCCCAGTTTGAAATTGCGATTTTTTTATACCCAACATATGCCAAGTACTGAAAGCGGCGTTTGGTCACATTTGTCCCAATCCCCCCTGCAATTTTCAAAATATGCCAAACATCCCAATTTCGAGGCCTAACCCAGCAAACACTAATCATCTAGGAAACGTTCGTCTATCTCTTCCCATAGGTGTGGGAATGATTTGCATTGAGAATGGTGCAGGAAAGCCTTTGAGAAACTTTTAATAAAAAGATCCAAACTCAAAGGTTTTATAATAAATTGTTTTTCTACAACTATTTTGTTCCTAATGTATTACAAATAGTTTTTACATGTTTAAATATAAAATTCATGGTGTTATTTTGTAAAATTCATTAATAAATTGTGAATGATATATATTGGCTCAGTGAAACGTTCAAAATCCATTTAGTTATAATATATGATCAGAAAAAAGTAGTTTTCCAAATTTTCTAAAAATCGCTCTTTTTACACAATTTGACTCCTTATGCATTCCAATAAACACTAATATCATGTTTAAATATATAATTTATGTATTATTCCCTAAAATAATTTATATAAATTATAAAAGTTGCTGGAAAGTGGTGTGAAAGAATCTGAAAACTTTTTGTTGTCTTATATATTGGCATGTTCTTATTAACTATGTCTCAAGTGCACAGTTTATCAAACAAGAAGATTAACATTCGTCAACCCAGAAAATCTTATATGTTATCTTGCTGGTGCAAAATGAGTGAATCTTTAGGAACAGCTAGTATCTATATGACAAATGGTGTTTTCCCTAACTCAAACAAAGTAGGGTTTATTATTCTACACATATTTCTAATGACTCTTAGATGTTTACATTCTCTGAAGTATAATTGTGAAGGCTGTGTCCATCACTCTCAACACAGATTCTTAAACTCCTCTCTGCAGGTTCAACTATATAATTAGTTTCCATTCTGAATCTCCATGGACATTTGTATCCAAAATGAAACCAATGTGGTTTCCTTCAGCGCCTTCAGCCAGCACATTTGCTCATTCATTTCCACAGATTCCAACATGGTAGGGGATTTACAGATATTTGGATATTCATATTGTTATATATTAAAAATATGAATGCAGTTCAATATGATAAGACAAATACATGAGTTTATGATAAATTCGTTTTCTGTGATATAACATTGATATGCTCTTTTTTTCTTTAAACGGCAGACTAAACTAAATCACGATCGAAAGTATATATTGCTTTTTAAGAATTAAGCTCCACCACTGACCGCCAATTAAGTGCTCACATCAACAGAGTTGATGTATAAATGGTCAACGCTCAACATAGTTAGTATAAATGGGGTTAAGTCAGAGTTGGAAAATGTTGTAGGTTGAGTACCTCAAAGCTCTGTCCTGGGACCTCTGTTGTTTATAATACTCAAATCAAATCAAATGTTTATTTAGGTAAGGTACATACATACAAGAGATTTTACAAAGAGTAATGAGTTTATAGATAGGGCTAGTACATACAATGCCTAAAGCCACTATTACGCAAAGCGTTTCGGGCATGAAAAACAAAGGGATGAGGTAGCTCAAGCTATTCTCACCCCATTCAGTACAACGTGTTAATACATACATAGACACACATCACAAATAAACATATTACCAAACATTCTGAGAGATAAACATATACATTTCCTCCTTCACAAGTAGTATGTTATCAGACGTACACACAAATACGTTTATGACCTAGGTATACTGTATAGACAATTTGCAAGACACCTGCAGATAATTCAACAAAATATTACAGTCTTGGTGCAAAATTCTTATATCTCACAAGAATATCATCAACCTTTCCGTTGTGACACATCCAGGCTATTTGTTCAGGAACAGTCCTTATCTCAGTGTTTCTATATACATTAATCAACGGACAATCAAGAACATAATGGGCCAGGGTGTGAGACCTTAACATACCACATAGTTTACACTTCGTGTCATTATCATGAACATCTATCCCATATTCCCAGTAATATTTGTACCCAAGCCTGAGCCGCATGTACACAGAGTCACTCCAAGCATTTCTCCTTTTACCATAAGTGAAATGGGTGTTTTGACTCACATACATGTAGTGTTGCATGGTTTGACTTCTCTCATACATTATCTCTCTCCTCTCCACTCCCGCCTGTGCCTGAATATTTCTGATTTTGCTTCTTATTTGTCTCATTGTGAATTCACATTCAATGTCAACTTGTGGTTTTGATGTGGCACGTTTGGCCAAGTCATCCGCCACCTCGTTGAGCACTATTCCAACATGAGATGGAACAGTTCAATATGAGTTAGTTAGTTTAGTTCATTTATTATGCACCCCATACCCATCTTGTGGGCGGTAGTGGAAAGGGTTACAGAGGCACATAATGGGCTCAGGGACTGAACCCCACAATTCATTTAGCTAAGCAAGTTACAATCTTGATGAGCTAGTTACAAAATTCAATATAAGTCATCACATCAACAATGGGTTCGAGATCAACCTCAAGTACAGGTTCTAAATTAAGCAACTGACATATGTGGAGAGCTAGTATAAAAATTTATATGTTTGCCCTGCACACCGCCCCCCATCCAGTGGGCAGCGGTGGATAGGTTACAATCACTTAGTTGTTATCTACAGTTAGCAAACTGCGGATATTTGGCTAAAATTTCTGGTAGCAGATCCTTTTGAATGAAATATTGACACGTCGCTGGAACATTGGTTATAGAATTGTCTCTAAATTCACGTATCTTTTCGCACTCCATCACATAGTGACGGAGGGTGTGCGAATAATTTTGTTGACACAGTTTACATTTGGTCAGGTCTACATCAGCAGATAATGAGAATTCCCAGAGATACTTGTAACCGAGTCTAAGCCGAGCAGTAGTAACATCTAGAAGTCTGCTGATTTTATTGGATGATCCATAGATGTGTGGCTCCTCTTGCATGATAGTATGATGATTGATGGAATTACTGATATCAATTTCACTTTGCCTCAGATCTACAAGATCTTCTTGAAGTTCTCAGTGTACTGCTGCTCTCAGATTGCTCATTGACAATCCAAGGTTATACTCAACGGCTCCTTTAAAGGCAGATTCTTTGGCTAACTTATCAGCTCTATCATGCATTCGGAGCCTAACATGAGATGGAGACCACATGAAATGGACTCTGTTACCATCCTTAATAATTTTGTTGTATTTGTGTCTAGCTTCGGACACAAGCATGTTACAGTTATGTCTTAAAGAGTTGAGAGCATTTAAGGATGATAAGGAGTCACTTACAATTAATGTATCAAGTTTTGAGACTTGTACACATTTCAGTGCAAGGATCAAGGCAAATAGTTCAGTCTGAAGGGTAGAGGCCCAGTTGTTTATACAGACTCCCCACTCAAAGTATAGGCCATCGCCCATTGTCAGGACAACTGCACTTCCAGCTGCACCCGTGGTGCGGTGTAGGGAACCATCAGTGTATATAATTTGAGAGAATGCTCTGTGGACAGAGCATCAATATGGCTTAAGGCGTTGAGCTTTGCCTCAAGACGAAGCTTGGGGTGATCTCTAATTTGCTTCTTGGGTGGAAAGGGAGGTATTAAAACTGGAAAGGGTGTAACCTCCCACGGTGCAGGAAAGTGCCGTTGTTGTTTCTCTTGGTACAAATCATGAACCCCATACATTCTGAGTTGAGTTCCAGTTTTTGTTATCCATTTGGAACAATGCTGATCTTCAATAAAGAAATTCTGGAGGGCTTCTGTGCAAGGATTAGGATGAGTTAGCCTAAGCATTTTTATACCAATTTGACAGTTAATTTCAGTAACACGATCAACAACGCTCAGAATATTAAGTTCCTTTCTCATATTAAGTATCTTTGTGGTACGAGGGCACCCAAGGATTATCCTCAAGGCTTCGTTCTGCAATTTTTCAAGCCCTCCAAGCTTTCTTTCAGGCACCAAAACAAGCAGAGGTGCAGCATAATCCACTAAAGATCTGATGTATGCAAAGTACATCATTTTGACAGTTCTGACATTGGCACCATAGCCTGTAAGACAAATACATGAGTTTATGATAAATTCATTTTCTGTGATGTAACATTGATATGCTCTTTTTTTCTTTAAATGGCAGACTAAACTAAATCACGATCGAAAGTATATATTGCTTTTTAAGAATTAAGCTCCACCACTGACCGCCAATTAAGTGCTCACATCAACAGAGTTGATGTATAAATGGTCAACGCTCAACAGAGTTAGTATAAATGGGGTTAAGACAGAGTTGGAAAATGTTGTAGGTTGAGTACCTCAAAGCTCTGTCCTGGGACCTCTGTTGTTTATAATACTCAAATCAAATCAAATGTTTATTTAGGTAAGGTACATACATACAAGAGATTTTACAAAGAGTAATGAGTTTATAGATAGGGCAAGTACATACAATGCCTAAAGCCACTATTACGCAAAGCGTTTCGGGCATGAAAAAATATAATGACTAAAGCTTAATACTAATTGAGCATAAAGAATAAAAAGAGTTGAGAACAAATAAAAAAAGAGATAAAAAGGGGGAACATGGCTGAAAGCAGCACAAATACAATTCGGTCGACAAACAGCGTCATTTAAAAAAAAACAGACAGTGCTAAATACTGTATATATAAATGATTTAAATTCAGGTTTGAGTAACAACATTTGCAAATTTGCCGATGATACAAAAATCGGTAGGGAAATAACACAGAAGAAGACTCACTATCTCTTCAAGTTGATCTAAATAGAGTTTTGAAATGGGCAAAAGGTTGACAGATGCAGTTCAATGCTGATAAATGTAATGTTTTGAGGTTAGGTAATGATATGATAGAGTTACAAGATACGAGATAGATGGTGTTGTGATTGCGAAGTCTGGTATTTCGAAAGGGAACTTGGAGTTATGATTAGTAAGAATTTAAAACCAAAAGATCAATGCATGAATGTTCGTAATAAGGCAAATAGTACACTAGGATTTATTAATCAAAGGGTTAATAACAAGACACCTGGTTTTGTTCTTTAGCTATATCTTGCTCTTTAAAGATATTCATTCCCGTGCCGTCTCTTGGGTGGCTTAATTCTTATCAATCAATCAATTTGTTGCTCTGGTCAGGCCCCATTTTGATTATGCAGTTCAGTTTTGGTCGCCGTACTATAGAATTTATATAAATTCACTTGAACGTATCCAGCATAGAATGACAAAGTTAATTCCTCAATTGCATTCACTGAAACGGCGTCGAGTTAGGTGTTACATGATAGAGGTTTACAAGTTGATGAATGGACATAACAAATGGGATTTTAAAAGTATCAGCACCAGACGAAATAATGGGTATAAATTGCATAAGTTTAGATTTAGGAAAGACCTGGGAAAATACTGGTTCGGTACCGAAACTTCGTCGTCCCTTCGCCTTCTAGTGTGTGGTTTGGTCATACAGTTTCTAAATTAAGCAATAGGCAGAATCAGATTGTAGAATATGTAGTTTAGTAGTAGAGTAGTTTACCACATCACATTGTTTGGATGTGTGATAATTGTATGATAGACAGTATGTTAAATGTGCTTTTTGTACTGTGATTTGTGTATTTGTACCCTATAATATATATAATATAATATATTTGTGTCACAAGTGATACAAAGAGGTGTCACAAGTGACATTACAAGAGGCTCACAACAGTCACTATACAAGGCACTTTACATCTATAGTGAGTCACACAGTATAATGTTAGTGGTATGTGCGCGCGGCGTTTTTGTCACTTAAGCGTCAAAACAAAAATGTGTATACTCTTTTTACTCTCCTGACCTTAGTTCTTGAGCTACGTATTTCATATTGGTACCAACTTGTTTGCAATAAAATTCTCTAGAAGAACATCAGTAAAAAAAAGTCACGAAAGATATAGGGATACCAGCAGCAAATAAATAACTACGTAGATGACTCGCCATGAGCGCCCAACAGCAACAAAATGTTTTTACTCTTGGGATTGTTATCACCTCCACACTTGTCCTACAGCGTTAATTTTGGTATGAATGGACTCGCAATGAAATTCTCAACACGGTGATATGAGTATAAACGTAGAATAATGGTCGTGGCCCACCCGCAAGAGTGTTGGAAGTGGCGGCACGAACCTGATGTGGCACGTTTGGCCAAGTCATGCGCCACCTCGTTGAGCACTATTCCAACATGAGATGGAATCCACATGAATTTCACACTATAACCTTTCAGCTGTATCTCAGTTATTCTTCTCTTACAGTCCTCAACTATAGACATGAAGACTGGGTTTCGACTGTTTAAGGACTCCAGTGCTCCTCGGCTATCGACAAATACAAAAACATTTTTGTCGTCATGACGTACTTCCTCCAAACACGCCAGAATGGCCTGCAGTTCAGCTTGTGTGGATGATATATAATTACTAAGCCGGAGTTCAATTATCCTGTCCACAGTCCCATACTCCGTATATTCCCTTATTAGCACACCACACCCTGCCCTGCCATCCTCAGCCACCGACCCGTTGCAATATACATGTAAACTGTTGCCTCTTGGTAACCAAGATATCATGCTTCCATACAAACACCGTAATTGTCCCGGTTCATGATGAATCTTTTTCACCTTGAGGGGTACAATTTCGACGTCTATTTTCTGTACTTTCCAGGGAGCAGACATATTACAGTGTCGAGAGGGTTTACAGCAGTCAAGTACGTCGTATTCCCTGAGGTCATGAGCTAATCCCCTCGTGTAGCGTGTCTCCCTCAGTTTCCTGGAAGTGTGTACGTCACTCAAGCAGGTCTGAACCCTCTGAAACAGCTTATCCCCTCCTTTTCTCCACATGAAACGAATAGATACTCTAGTGTTAATGTCACGGACTCTATCACACACACTCTGTAAATTTAATTCCATTCTCATTATTTCAATCATTGCATTTCTTTGACATCCAAGAATAATCCTCATAGCCTCGTTCTGTATCAGCTCTATTTTTTTCATTCTGCCTTGGCCTATGTAAGGCAAAACGGGTGCTGCGTAGTCTATCAGGGACCGAACAGTACTTATGTATAACATCCGCAAGATAGGTACCCCAACACCTTTACCAGAAAAAGCCAGTGCTTTCAGAGGATGCAGACGGGCTTTACATAAGGTGCTGATATGATTTATTTCAGCATTTTTACTCTCACATGTGTATCCAACATACATGCCCAGATACTTGTACTTCTGAACACGGCTCAGTTCCACACCATTTAGAGTAAGTGTTATATTTCTTCGTTTCCTATCCTCGTATTTTGTTTTATCTGCATTTATAACTAAGCCTAACTTGTGACAGGTTGTACCAAGTATGTTAAGAGCAGTTTGAATTTTGTTCCCAGAAGTGCCTTGTATAAGAATGTCATCAGCATATATGATCGTCGTGACCCCTGGAGGATACATCTCTGATGCTAATCTGTTCATTAATACATTGAATAAGGTGGGACTTAATACTCCCCCTTGTGGGGTACCTAACTGAAACCTCCGTTCCTCAGACATGTATCCCTGGTAATACACCTGACCTTTTCTGCCTTGTAGATAATCCCTTATCCAGTGTAGCAATCTCCCTGTTATTCCCAGATTGGCTAATTCGTATAAGATTACTTCCCCATTGGCTTTATCAAATGCTCCTTGCAGATCAACAAAAACTCTACAATTGTCATCCACATTAGACAAACACTTTAAGAGACAATCCGCAGTACTTTTGCCTTTGATAAAACCAAAGAGATTACTGGACATGTTATCACCTACAAGGTAGAGTAGCCTATTTAACAAAATCCTTTCCATCATTTTACAAAAGCATACATTATGTTTGTTTTATGTTTTCTTTGTTTACATTATTGTTTATTTTATGTTTTCTTTGTTTACATTATGTTTGTTAACATTATGTTTGTAAATCAACTATGTATGTACTTTCCTGAATGAAACTGACTTTACTGTATACTTATATACTATGTGGTTGTTTTTATCCCTCTCGTTTGTGAGAAAAAAATGACTAATACGTTCGACCAATGACTTTGACTTCGACTTGACTTTGACTTCGTTCATGTCATCGTATTTTCTGTAATATATAAAGGTTATGACAATGCAATTATATTATTGTGTGCAAATAAGTTTGAAACTTCATGTACCCTAAAAATAGTAAAATAAAGAATAAGAATAATTAAATAATTGTTGTAGTAAATTATCACACGTTCATCACACGCAAACGAACACACAGTTTGGAGCGTCAGTAGAACAAGATTCCCCCCATTTTAAAACATGGCTTTGAATGTAAGTAATGTTTTTTCTCGTACTAACACTGTGTTATACAATAGATTAGGTCTTGAATTCACAAATTTAGTTGTTACATCTGACAGAGTATGTTAGACGGTGTAATGCTGGTCCATGTTAACGTATTTGTGGGCTTGGTTGGTTTAAATGTGATGGCACTCCAATAAGGGCACACAATATGGGCACCCCACAACTGCTGCATATTCTAGCTTTGGACTAACAAAACTGGTGAACAATTTCTTTAGTATTTCGCTATCCATGTATTTAAAAGCAATTCTGAAGTTGGAATGCATGGCATAGGCTCCTCACACAATGTTCTTTATGTGGTCCTCAGGTGATAGTTTTCTATTTAGAACCACCCCTAGATCTCTTTCTTTATCAGAATTCCTTAAAGATTTCATCATCTGAATGCACCATCTGAAGCTTTTCCACACTTGATATTGATTCCACACTTAAATACCATTGCAAGTATTTCACAGCACACCAGGCTAAAAACAAACTCCAAAATAGCACCTGTCTATCATTTTACAATCAAAATATCCTCAAAAAAGCACGGCAGTTGATGCCGGCACAGTATGTGCTGTCTGTGAATTCCTCAACCTTTATATCAGGCAGTTTATATATTAGAATAATAATTAAGTTTATTTTTCTTCCTTAATTCCAAGAACCTCTACCACCACCTTCTTATATGTGCTATCAATCTGCTGTGAAGTGCCTATTATTTTTGTTTAAATTACCAGTTGATGCTGGCACGGCTGTTGATGCCGTCATCACTACCACCACTCTACCACCACATCGAGTTTAGTAGCTCTGTGCACGTCAGGTGCTGTTTAATATACAGACCTACTCCTCCATTTGACCTAGTTTCCCTATCACATCTATATAAATTGTAGTTGGGAATCCAGATTTTACTATCCATGTAATCTTTTTTATTTCTTTTTATATATCTAATTGATTTTTTCTAACAGTTAAACAGAAAATAGTTTAATGGTATTTATTTATTACATTAGAAAGTTATAAAATCTAATGTTGAGATTGAAAGACATACATTATACTCTATTGCCTGAAAGTTTATGCATTATTGTAACAGGTACAAATGCTGTCCTAGTTGGGAGGTGCATATTGTAATGACACAGTGAGATATATTTACATATCAAGTATTGCTGATATGTTGAAGCATGTACTGAACAAGATTGGTGGAAACAGATACAAGGTTAAGATTGCTGTAGTCTTGTCTAATTCAATCATTTTTAGTATGCTTTGAGAACATTTATGGTTGAAGTTGCCGGTGCCAGTGGACCACTTTGTGCTTTAGGCCTGGTGGAGCTTGGTCCACCAGGCTGTTGTTTGGAGTGGCCCGCAGACCCACATACAGTCTGCATATAATACACAGTCTGTTGATCAATTGAACTACAGTAGTTAGTTTTTATCATCCGAATGCACCAATATGTCTTCATTCTTCCCAGATGAAGGAACTAGGTAATATTCATCATCTGAATGCACCATCTGAAGCTTTTCCACACTTGATATTGATTCCACACTTAAATACCATTGCAAGTATTTCACAGCACACAAGGCTAAAAACAAACTCCAAAATAGCACCTGTCTATCATTTTACAATCAAAATGTTAGATCACTTGGTAAACATTTAGACGATTTATATGCATTACTCACAGCACTAGGTACTAACTTAGCGTTCATTATTTTAACAGAAACTTGGCAAAATAAAGACTATACCCAACTCTACAACTTAGCTGGTTATAAAGTCATTCATAACTGTAGGCCTTATAAAAAAAAAACCTACCTGAGTCACTCAAACATCACTGACTACCTTGGACCACATATGGACAAACATAACAGCTCCCCTTGTATCTGGTATAATCTACGACAGAACAACTGACCACTATCCTACCTTTCTCATAGCGAACATGGACATAACACCACCAAAAAGCAAGAAACTTTTTTAATTTCTTTTTATATATCTAATTGATTTTTTCTAACAGTTAAATAGAAAATAGTTTAATGGTATTTATTTATTACTTTAGAAAGTTATAAAATCTAATGTTGAGATTGAAAGACATACATTATACTCTATTGCCTTAAAGTTTATGCATTATTGTAACAGGTACAAATGCTGTCCTAGTTCGGAGGTGCATATTGTAATGACACAGTGAGATATATTTACATATCAAGTATTGCTGATATGTTGAAGCATGTACTGAACAAGATTGGTGGAAACAGATACAAGGTTAAGATTGCTGTAGTCTAGTCTAATTCAACCATTTTTAGTAAGCTTTGAGAACATTTATGGTTGAAGTTGCCGGTGCCAGTGGACCACTTTGTGCTTTAGGCCTGGTGGAGCTTGATCCACCAGGCTGTTGTTTGGAGTGGCCCGCAGACCCACATACAGTCTGCATATAATACACAGTCTGTTGATCAATTGAACTACAGTAGTTAGTTTTTATCATCCGAATGCACCAATATGTCTTCATTCTTCCCAGATGAAGGAACTAGGTAATATTCATCATCTGAATGCACCATCTGAAGCTTTTCCACACTTGATATTGACTCCACACTTAAATACCATTACAAGTATTTCACAGCACACCAGGCTAAAAACAAACTCCAAAATAGCACCTGTCTATCAGTTTACAATCAAAATATCCTCAAAAAAGCAAGAGTAACGCCAGTCCATAAAGGAGGCAATCCGGCGGACATAAACAATAATAGACCAATATCAAATCTACCCACTCTATCAAAAATATTTGAAAAAATTATTGTAATTATTGACTGTAATTACCATATTATGTATCCTCACATTCCCAATGTACCTTCTTGTATATGCATAAATAAATAAATAAATAAATAAATAAATAAATAAAATAAATATAACGCACTTCTCGGCCTACTATGCCGGACTGGACTTGTGATCCTGTGGTCCTAGATTCGATCCCAGGCACTGGCGAGAAACAATGGGCAGAGTTTCTTTCACCTTATGTCCCTGTTACCTAGCAGTAAAATAGGTACCTGGGTGTGAGTCAGTTATTACAGATGCTTCCTGGGGGTGGAGGCCTGGTCGAGGACCAGGCCGCAGGCACACTAAAAAAAAAAAATTATGAATTATTATTCAATAACTGTTAGAGTGCCACAGGGCAGCATCTTGGGACCTCTCCTATTTCATATATACATCAATGATCTGCCTATTGTCTCTAACATTTGTTTCAAACTGCAGGTACTGCAGGCAACTACTACAACACTACTGAACCGGTACACACTGCAGGTACTGCAGGCAACTACTACAACACTACTGAACCGGTACACACTGCAGGTACTGCAGGCAACTACTACAACACTACTGAACCGGTACAAACTGCAGGTACTGCAGGCAACTACTACAACACTACTGAACCGGATCATTCACGTAGTAACAAAGGAAAAACTCTACAAAAAGGAAATGTGAAAAAATAACATGTAGCATTTTTTTTTATTTCTATGGTACTATACTTTGCTCAGTTGTTAATTTTATATGAAGTTATCACAAATTCATTAATAATAGGTGTTTTTACATTGAACTTTATTACCATCCTTATCTCTAATTTTAAAAAATGTGATATGAACCGCCAAATTCTATTATTTGTGGCTACACCTGTGGTGTCCCATCCCAGCAATGTCATATAATGCTTTGAAACTACTGATGGTTTTGGCCTCCATCACCCTCTCACCTAACTTGTTCCAACCGTGTCTACCACGCTGCTTGCGAAAGTTAATTTTCTAATATTTCTGTGGCATCTTTGTTTGGTTACCTTTTACAATATCTTCTTTTTATTCTACCATCTAGTTTTGGCATTTTATGCCTCTAACCTGGGAGCCATTTATTGGCATGTCTATACCTTTTCCAGTTTGTTGATGTGATTCTTTAGATATGGGCACCATACAACCGCTGCATATTCCAGCTGTGGTCTAACAAAAATTTTAGACAATTTCTCTAGTATTTGACCTATGTATTTAAAAGCAATTCATAAATGTAAGCAAGTGTAGCATTTGTCTCCAGGTGTTCTTCACATTTAGCTTTAATTATTTTTTCCAATATTTTCACTTACACTTGTAATACAGGGTTCGAGGTTCCCTATAGTGTCCTTTATTGAAATAGAGTTTAACAACCATTTCAATGTCCCTATTTTCTTTTAGATTATATCTTAACATATAATAAATGTCCAACAGGACATGATTACTCTTTCCAAAGGGAGTATAGTATTGAATATCAAATATCTCTTCTCCTTTTTTTGTGAATATTTGATCTAGTACTGATGGAATAATTTATATAATTATCACTAGAAATTATTTAGATAAGAATTTGAATTTATGCATGTCTTTGTTTTGGCATGCCTCTATTTCCACATGTTACATTTCTTCATGTCTCCAATTCTGGAAGTGTTCACTTTTGCATGTGCCTGGCAAGGATGTTATATGCACCAGCTTTAATTATTACTCACTCTTGTAACAACCCCCACAACAGCTTTTCTCAGCAGACAGATTCCCACAAATTGTACATAATGCATGACTTATTTTTAGAATTGTAATACATATTGCATCTGTCAATACATTATTAACAATAATATAGGTAATATGGTAGTCTAATGTAGAAATTTGACACTTTAACAGAATGTACGAGTATAAGCATAATGTAATAATTCAATAATTACTATTTGTAGTTTTATGTATTTAAAACTATTTGGTAAATATTTTCTATACAATGCTAATACGCTTCCACCCCTGACAGAATCTTTGGTGCAAGCCTTACCTTGTTGAGCGCAATAAGAAAATTGTCTTCAAAACCTGGAATATTTGCAATGTAATATTAAGTAAGTAAATTTTATAATTTTTGTATTATATATGTATGTGTATATACTGTATATGGATATATGTGTATATATTTGCATATCAAGTATTGCTGATATGTTGAAGCATGTACTGTATTGGTGGAAACAGATACACGGTTAAGATTGCCAATTTACTGTAGTCTAGTCTAATTCAATCATTTTTAGTAATCTTTGAGAACATTTTTGGTTGAAGTTGCGGGTGCCAGTGGACCACTTTGTGCTTTAGGCCTGGTGGACCAAGCTCCACCAGGCTGTTGTTTGGAGTGGCCCGCAGACCCACATACAGTCTGCATATGATATACAGTCTGTTGATCAATTGAACTACAGTAGTTAGTTTTTATCATCCGAATGCACCAATATGTCTTCATTCTTCCCAGATGAAGGAACTAGGTAATGTTCATCATCTGAATGCACCATCTGAAGCTTTTCCACACTCATGATACACGAGAGGTTTAAAAAACTTTTAAAACTTTTAAAACTTTTTGACCTATGTATTTAAAAGCAATTCTAAAGTTAAAAAGTGTAGCATAGGCCCCTCGCAGAATGTTCTTAATATGATCCTCAGGTTATAGTTTTCTATCTAAAACCACCCCTAGATCTCTTTCTTGATCAGAATTCTTTATAGATCTCTGTGGCTCGATCATAGAAACTGAGTAAATTCGTTACACTGGACCTTCCAGATCGAATACCATGCTGACAGTCTGATATATCATTCAGTACGTCTGCATCTGAAATTGAGCAATACCGGATTTATTATTTGGTTTTATAAATTTTATACTTATAATCTTAACTTATTTCAGAGACCACGAGTAATCTGGGCTTCGAACTCAGCAGAAAAGCCTTCCGTAGACCTGCTTCTTTGCTACATAATAGACAAAATTTAGTAAGTATTGATTTATTATGTGTTTGTTTATTTATTTATTTTTCCTTTATATACAAGAAGGTACATTGGGGGAGAGTACAGTGACTTGAAGTTATACATTCTTGTAAAGCAACTAGCACTCATAGCGTTTCGGGCAGATCTAAGTATAGACCAAGGAACTTACCATCTTTTTTATTTCTGATGTTAACATTGTGTAACTGTAGATGAATTGCATTTGTTGATTTGCTCCCAAGTAAGATGTTGTAGGTCCTTTCTATGTTTAGTGTGAGTTTGTTGGTTGACATTAATAAGTGGATTTTTTTTAATTTATTGTTTACATCATTATTTAATATGAGTGGGTTGGAGTCTGAGTAGATGAGGTTAGTATCATCATTATCTCATATCTCAGTGATTTTGTCGTAATGGTCAAGTAGCTGTACTGTACAAGTAGAGGACATGAGAGATAGCTGTAAGAGGTATTTCAATATCTTCCTGCTCTAAATCCATGTTGGCCTGGATTGTGGAGGTCATTGGTCTCTATAAAACTAGTAACCTGACTCCTGATCACTCTCAAATAATTTTATTATGTGGGATGTTAGTGCAACTGGTCTATAATTCTTTGCCAATGCTTTACTACCTCCCTTGTGTAGAAGAGCTATGTCTGCTGCTTTAAGAGCCTCTGGTATCTCCCCCGTGTCCAAGCTCTTCCTCCACACTATACTGCGTGCCTGTGCTACTGGCACTTTGCATTTATTTATATATATTGAATTCCATGAATCTGGACCCGGGGCTGAATGCATGGGCACATTGTCAATTTCTCTTTCAAAATCTGTCACACTCGTGTTGATATCAGTTATATTTACAGGGGTTTGGATATCACCCATAAAGAAGTTGTCCGGATCCTCCACTTTCATGCTTTGTATTTGAGTGCTAAACATGTCCTCATACTGCTTTTTTAGGATTTCACTAATTTCTTTGACATCCTCAGTATATGAACCTTCACTAGTACGAATAGGTCCAATACAATCCAGTGGTTTTTGCTTTTCCTTGTGTAGGATTTTTATTACCTAGAACATTTTCCCAGTGAATGTTTGTAAGTTCCCTGTTTTTTTTCTCCCAGTCTATCCTTTTATTATTAAAATTGAATATATTGAATAGCCCTCTTGCTTGTTGTTTCTCTTGGGCCTACTACCGTTATTGATGTTAGTTTGTTAGTGTCTGAGACAGTAATGTCTCTGATTAGCTCATCATTGTTCGTGAATATGAGGTCGAGTGTGTTCTCGTTCCTAGTCCGTTTTGTTATCTGCTGATTGAGCGAGAATTTGTCACAGAATCTCAGTAGTTCTCTGACCTGTGATTGGTTATTTCCATTTCCATTTTGGGTGTGTTGTTTTGGTAGTGATTCGTCCAGTTCTGGTAGTAGTGCGGTTGTTGTATGGTGTAGTACTTGTGTGCTTGTTAATGACTTGTATTCCAGTCTTGTGGGTATCTCCTTTCCCCTACGGGCCAACTGCTTTGTTCTTACCTAGCATTTTGCTTTGTTTGGGTATGAATGTTTGTGTGCCGTATATTTTGCAAAATTTGCCATATATCTCATTATTTACTCCTCTGCCTAGCAACAAGTCTGTCTAATTATACTCATTAACTGTTTTTCAAAGTTCCCCATAGTGTCCTTTATTGAAATCGAGTTCATGAACCGTTTCAATGTTCTTATTTTCTTCTAGATTATATCTTAAAGTATATTTAAATGTTATTGTTATTATTGTTATTAAATGTTATTGTGACATTGCATTGCAATTGAGCTATGTTGTTTACCATACCGTTCATTTCGTGAGTATAAGTATAGATGCCACACTTGTGACAGGTAAAACCATGCCTTTTTTGAAAAACAGCACCGTCTGTTGCACATAAAAGCAACCCACACTATATTATGTTGCGATATTATTTCAATATTTCCGATTGCCTTGATAATTTGAATTTTCATAGATTTCAATATATTTTCATTTCGATTTAATAATTTTGTGTGACATTGCATTGAAATTGAGCTGTGTTGTTTACCATACTGTTCATTTCATGAGTATAGTTTATTTTTTTATTTTTTTCATTTCATTTTTTTAGCTGTTCTTATTTTTCAGTGATGGGAATATCAGATCATTTGATGTTCCCAATTTTCTGATGGAAGCATCAGACCATTATAGAATGCATTGGATGAGGTAGTTTGGAATGGTGGGGTCGACGAGAGGGGGGGGATGGTGGGGAAGACGAGGGGACAGAGGAGAGGGTAATGGTGGGGAGGACGAGGGGACTGGGGAGTTGGGGATGGTGGGGACAGGGGAATGGAGAATGCTGGGGAGGACAAAGGGACAGGTGAATGGGAGATTGTGGGGGAGGAAGAAGGGACAGGGGAGGGGAAAATGGTAAGGAGGACAATGGGACAGGGAAGTGGGAATAGTGGGGAGGATGTGGGGACGGGGAAGTGGGAAGGACGAGAGGACTGTGGAATGGGGAATGGTGGGAAGGACTAGGGGACGGAGAAAGACTGGAGAACAGGGGAACACCTCAATAAACGCCAACAATTTATTATTACTCTGTGGCTTCTTGTCTCCCGACAAAGTGAATTATAATTAAATATATTAATTAATTCTTATAAATTTTCCAGAAGCCTGTATCAACACCCACACTAATGCAACTGAAAGAGATGTTGAGACAAGTATTGCTGATATGTTGAAGAGCACCCCAAACAAACTCGGTGGAAACAGATACAAGGTAAAGTTTGCCAATTTGCTGTAGTCTAATTCAATTTCTTTTTAGTAATCTTTGAGAACATTTATGCTATGAATAAGATAAAATAATGTAACTGATTTTGACTAAATATGTAGATATATTTAATTTTCTGAGCACTAATAATGAAAGAAAACCAAAATAAGAGGTGGCTACTATCTCTAATAATGGGCTGGAATAATGCAGGATATAATATTGTTTTATATAGATTCTTGTTTTAGTTTTTTTTCTATAATATTGAAAGGGTTTTTAATTAATAAATTAAATATTATATAATAAAATAATGTATTATTGTAAACAATTAGTAACAAACAATATTTCATTACAGGGTGGTGAAGCAAGAAGACATGTGCATCACACAACAGACTTGGATATGACGAATACTGAAAATGGTGGCGAGCCTGGTGGCGTACCGCTGAATCTTCTCTAATGTCTATATAGAAGAATCTACATATGTGTCTGTGTGTATATATGTATATATATAATAAATAAATATATATATATATATATATATATATATATATATATATATATATATATATATATATATATATATATATATATATATATATGTGTATATATATTATAATATATATATATATATATATATATATATATATATATATATATATATATATATATATATATATTTATTTATTATATATATACATATATACACACAGACATATATATATATATATATATGTCTGTGTGTATATATACATATATATATATATATATATATATATATATGTCTAACCTATATATATATATATATATATATATATATATATATATAGGTTAGATAGGTTAGGTTAGGTAGGGTTGGTTAGTTATCATATATCTACGTTAGTTTTAACTCGTTTTAACTAGTTTTAGTTAGTTTTAACAACAACTAGCTAGTTTTAACTTTATATATATATTATATATATATATATATATATATATATATATATATATATATATATATATATATATATATATATATATATATATATATATTATATAAAAAGTTTGTGAGGAAGACCTCTGGTGCCAATGTGGGGACCCATAGCCTCGGAGAAGAAAATAAAAAGTATTCAGAGGAGACCTTGTGGTCACTCACTAAACACTAATATTATCTTCTACCACCCCCATTCTTTTGTATGTACACATATATATTTGCTTTATTTGAACTTTGTTACAAAGAGGGAGTTACATATAGGTTACAAAGATGGTTATCATAGGTTATCATATATATATATTATTTATACATATATATATTATTTATATATATATATATTATTTATATATATATATTATTTATATATATATATATATATATATATATATATATATATATATATATTTTTTTTTATTATTTTTTGAGGGTACCACCTCTGGTGCCAATGTGGGGACCCATAGCGTCGGAGAAGAAAATAAAAAGTATTCAGAGGAGACCTTGTGGAGTATATATATATATATATATATATATATATATATATATATATATATATATATATATATATATATATATATGTATATATACATATATATATATATGTATATATATATACATATATATATATATGTATATATATACATAAATATATATATATATATATATATATATATATATATATATATATATATATATATATATATATATATATATATATATATGTATATATATATGACATTGTCAGACCACGAAGGAAAAATGAAACAGGAAATTTCCTTAAGTACTTTCGTATATTAAATACATCTTCAGAAGGTCCTTCAGAAGGTTTGGACCTTCTGAAGATGTATTTAATATACGAAAGTACTTAAGGAAATTTCCTGTTTCATTTTTCCTTCGTGGTCTGACAATGTCACATTCTTAATCACGTGTTTATTTTCGTGATTTACACACATGTATATATATATATATATATATATATATATATATATATATATATATATATATATATGTCGTACCTAGTAGCCAGAACGCACTTCTCAGCCTACTATGCAAGGCCCGATTTGCCTAATAAGCCAAGTTTTCATGAATTAATTGTTTTTCGACTACCTAACCTACCTAACCTAACCTAACCTAACTTTTTCGGCTACCTAACCTAACCTAACCTGTAAAGATAGGCTAGGTTAGGTTAGGTAGGGTTGGTTAGGTTCGGTCATATATCTACGTTAATTTTAACTCCAATTAAAAAAAAATGGCTTCATACAAAATGAAATGGGTAGCTTTATCATTTCATAAGAAAAAAATTAGAGAACATATATTAATTCAGGAAAACTTGGCTTATTAGGCAAATCGGGCCTTGCATAGTAGACTGAGAAGTGCGTTCTGGCTAGTAGGTACGACATATATATATATATATATATATATATATATATATATATAAATATATATATATATATATATATATATATATATATATATATATATATATATATATATATACAACTTTAGAACACTTTCCCACCAGGAGACTCGAACCCTAGCCAGCACAGAAGCCTTCCAGCAACTGGCATAACAGGTATATATATATATATATATATATATATATATATATATATATATATATATATATATATATATAACTGAAAACTCACACCCCAGAAGTGAGTTGAGTTTCAGTTGCATATTGTCCTGGGGACCATTCAGGCTTGTTCGCATATATATATATATATATATATATATATATATATATATATATATATATATATATATATATATATATATATATATATATATATATATATATATATATATAATATATATTATATAAATTATTTATATATATATATATTATTTATATATATATATTATATATATAATTATATAGGTCATATGTTTTTATATTTTTGCTGATTTGTTAGTAAATAATAAAAGAAATATAAATTATTTGATTTTTTTACCCTTAAATTGGTTTTAATATTTAAATTGAAAACAATAATATAATATAAAAAAAATATAACAAAAATAATACAATATAAAATAAAATATAATAAAAATAATATAATATAAAATAATATAATTTAATTTCAAGAAATTTAACTTTAAACACAAAGATGTGAAAAGGGTTCAGATTAGGCTCAAACCTTTCACAAGAGATTCATATTGGTGTATGAATGGATTATGAATGACTCATGTAAGGAGTGTAAAGTTGCCATAACATCTCAAATTAGTGTTAGATACGTAGGTCTTAGTTATAAGTTTTGGAAACCTATTTAAGTCCACACACAATATCGTATCTGATACGATAAAACAAACGTTTCCAGTCCTTTCAAATACTTTCCAGATATGTTGTGGCAACCTAAAATTGTTTGCTAAGAAGCCATATTTTGGAGCCAAATTCTGGCTCACTGCACGTATTCGCAGTTTTAAATTCCGAATTTTTTATACCCAACATATGCCAAGTACTGACAGCGGCAGTGAGTCACATTTTGCACAAAGTCTCCTGCAGTTTTCGTAATATCCTAAATATCCCAATTTCGAGCCCTGAGAAATATTTTGGAGCCAAATTCTGGCTCTCTGCACGTATTCGCTGATTGAAATTAGGACTTTTTATATCCCAACATATGCCAAGTACTGAAAGCGGCATTGAGTCACATTTTGCACAAACTCCCCTGCAGTTTTCAAAATATCCTAAATATCCCAATTTTGAGGCGTGAGCCATATTTTGGAGCCAAATTCTGGCTCTCTGCACGTATTTGCTGTTTGAAATTACGACTTTTTATACCCAACATATGCCAAGTACTGAAAGCGGCAGTGAGTCACATTTTGCACAAACTCCAGTGCAGTTTTCAAAATAATCCAATCATCCCAATTTCGAGGCCTGAGCCATATTTTCCAGCCAAATTCTGGCTCTCTGCAAGTATTCGCAGTTTGAAATTACAACTTTTTATACCCAACATATGCCAAGTACTGAAAGCGGCGTTTGGTCACATTTATCCCAATCCCCCCTGCAATTTTCAAAATATCCCAAACATCCCAATTTCGAGGCCTGAGCCATATTTTGGAGCAAAATTCTGGCTCTGCACGTATTCGCTGTTTGAAATTATGACTTTTTATACCCAACATATGCCAAGTACTGAAAGCGGCAGTGAGTCACATTTTGCACAAACTCCAATGCAGTTTTCAAAATATCCCAAATATCTCGATTTCGAGGCCTGAGCCATATTTTGGAGCCAAATTCTGGCTCTCTGCACGTATTCGCAGTTTGAAATTACGAATTTTAATACCCAACATATGCCAAGTAATGAAAGCGGCGTTTGGTCACATATTTCCCAAACCTCCCTGCAGTTTTCAAAATATCCCAAACATCCCAATTTCGAGGCCTGAGCAATATTTTGGAGCCAAATTCAGGCTCTCTTCACGTATTCGCTGTTTGAAATTACGACTTTTATACCCAACGTATTCCAAGTACTGAAAGCGGCGTTTGGTCATATTTGTCCCAAACTCCCCTGCAGTTTTCAAAATATACCAAACATCCCCATTTCGAGGCCTGAACCATATTTTGGAGCCAAATTATGGCTCTCTGCATGTATTCGCAGTGTGAAATTGCGACGTTTTTATACCCAACGTATGACAAGTACTGAAAGCGGCGTTTGGGCACATTTGTCCCAATCCTCCCTGCAATTTTCAAAATATCCCAAACATCCCTATTTCGAGGCCTAAGCCACATTTTGGAGCCAAATTCTGGCTCTCTGCACGTATTCGCAGTTTTAAATTCCGAACTTTTTATACCCAACATATGCCAAGTACTGACAGCTGCAGTGAGTCACATTTTGCACAAAGTCCCTTGCAGTTTTCAAAATATCCCAAATATCCCAATTTCGAGGCCTGAGCCATATTTTGGAGCCAAATTCTGGCTCTCTGCACGTATTCGCAGTTTAAAATTACGACTTTTTTATACCCAACATATGCCAAGTACTGAAAGCGGCGTTTGGTCACATTTGTCCCAAAGCCTCCCTGCAGTTTTCAAAATATCCCAAACATCCCAATTTCGAGGCCTGAGCCATATTTTGGAGCCAAATTCAGTCTCTCTGCACGTATTCGCTGTTAGAAATTACGACTTTTATACCCAACATATGCCAAGTACTGAAAGCGGCGTTTGGTCACATATTTCCCAAACCTCCCTGCAGTTTTCAAAATATCCCAAACATCCAAATTTCGAGGCCTGATCCATATTTTGGAGCCAAATTCTGGCTCTCTGCACGTATTTGCAGTTTGAAATTACGATTTGTATACCCAACATATGCAAAGTACTAAAAGCGGCGTTTAGTCACATTTGTCCCAAAGCCTCCCTGCAGTTTTCAAAATATCTCAAACATCCCAATTTCGAGGCCTGAGCCATATTTTGGAGATAAATTCTGGTTCTGTGCACGTATTCGCAGTTTGAAATTACGACTTTTTATACCCAACGTATGCCAAGTACTGAAAGCAGCTGTGAGTCAAATTTTGCTCAACCCCCCCCCCCTACAGTTTTCAAAATATCCCAAACATCTAAATTTCGAGGCCTGAGCCATATTTGGAGCCAAATTCTGGCTCTCTGCACGTATTCTCAGTTTGAAATTACGACATTCTATACCCATCATATGCCAAGTACTGAAAGCGGTGTTTGGTCATGTTTGTACCAAAACCCCCAGCAGTTTTCAAAATAAATCAAATATCCCAATTTCGAGGCCTGAGCCATATATTGGTGCCAAATTCTGGCTCTCTGCACGTATTCGCAGTTTGGAATTACGACTTTTTTATACCCAACATATGCCAAGTACTGAAAGCGGCAGTGAGTCACATTTTGCGCAAAGTCCCGTGCAGTTTTCGAAATATCCCAAATATCCCAATTTCGAGGCTTGAACCAAATTTTGGAGCCAAATTCTGGCTCTCTGCATGTATTCGAAGTTTGGAATTACGACTTTTTTATACCCAACATATGCAAAGTACTGAAAGCATCAGTGAGTCACATTTTGCACAAACTCCCCTGCAGTTTTCAAAATATCCCAAATATCCCAATTTCGAGGCCTGAGCCATATTTTGTAGCCAAATTCTGGCTCTGTGCACGTATTCGCAGTTTGGAATTACGAATTTTTATACCCAACATATGCCATGTACTGAAAGCGGCGTTTGGTCACATTTGTCCCACACCTCCCTGCAGTTTTCAAAATATCCCAAACATCCCAATTTCGAAGCCTGAGCCATATTTTCCAGCCAAATTCTGGCTCTCTGCACGTATTCGCAGTTTGAAATTCCGACTTTTTTATACCCAACATATACCAAGTACTGAAAGCGGCGTTTGGTCACATATTTCCCAAACCTCCCTGCAGTTTTCAAAATATCCCAAACATACCAACTTCGAGGCCAGAGCCATAATTTGGAGGCAAATTCCGGCTCTCTGCACGTATTTGCAGTTTGAAATTACGATTTTTAAACCCAACATATGCCAAGTACTAAAAGCGGCGTTTGGTCATATTTGTCCCAAACCTCCCTGCAGTTTTCAAAATATCCCAAACATCCCAATTTCGAGGCCTGAGCCATATTTTGGAACAAAATTCTGGCTCTCTGCACGTATTCGCTGTTTGAAAATACGACTTTTTATACCCAACATATGCCAAGTACTGAATGCGGCAGTGAGTCACATTTTGCACAAATTCCAATGCAGTTTTCAAAATATCCCAAATATCCCAATTTCGAGGCCTGAGCCATATTTTGGAGCCAAATTCTGGCTTTCTGCACGTATTCGCAGTTTGAAATTAAGAATTTTTATACCCAACATATGCCAAGTACTGAAAGCGGCGTTTGGTCACATATTTCCCAAACCTCCCTGCAATTTTCAAAATATCCCAAACATCCAAATTTCGGGGCCTGATCCATATTTTGGAGCCAAATTCAGGCTGTCTGCACGTATTCGCAGTTTGAAATTACGACTTTTCATACTCAACATATGCAAAGTACTGAAAGAGGCGTTTGGTCACATTTGTCCCAAACCCCCCAGCAGTTTTCAAAATATCCCAAACATACCAATTTCGAGGCCTGAGCCATATTTTGGAGGCAAATTCTTGCTCTATGCACGTATTCGCAGTTTGAAATTACGACTTTTTATACCCAACACATGCCAAGTCCTGAAAGCGGCAGTGAGTGACATTTTGCACAAACTCCCATGCAGTTTTCAAAATATCCCAAATATCCCAAATTCGAGGCCTGAGCCATATTTTGCAGCCAATTTCTGGCTCTCTGCACGTATTCGCAGTTTGAATTTACGACTTTTTTATACCCAACATATACCAAGTACTGAAAGCGGCGTTTGGTCACATATTTCCCAAACCTCCCTGCAGTTTTCAAAATATCCCAAACATTCCAATTTCGTGGCCTGAGCCATATTTTCGAGCCAAATTCTGGCTCTCTGCACGTATTCGCAGTTTGAATTTACGACTTTTTATACCCAACACATGCCAAGTCCTGAAAGCGGCAGTGAGTGACATTTTGCACAAACTCCCTTTGCAGATTTCGAAATATCCCAAATATCCCTATTTCGAGGCCTGAGCCATATTTTGGAGCCAAATTCTGGCTCTCTGCACATATTTGCAGTTTGAAATTACGATTTTTAAACCCAACATATGCCAAGTACTGAAAGCGGCGTTTGGTCATATTTGTCCCAAACTTCCCTGCAGTTTTCAAAATATCCCAAACATCCCAATTTCGAGGCCTGAGCCATATTTTGGAGCCAAATTCTGGCTCTCTGCACGTATTCGCTGTTTGAAATTACGACTTTTTATACCCAACATATTCCAAGTACTGAAAGCGGCAGTGAGTCACATATTGCACAAACTCCAATGCAGTTTTCAAAATATCCCAAATATCCCAATTTCGAGGCCTGAGCCATATTTTGGAGCCAAATTCTGGCTTTCTGCACGTATTCGGAGTTTAAAATTAAGAATTTTTATACCCAACATATGCCATGTACTGAAAGCGGCGTTTGGTCACATTTGTCCCAAACCTCCCTGCACTTTTCAAAATATCCCAAACATCCCAATTTCGTGGCCTGAGCCATATTTTCGAGCCAAATTCTGGCTCTCTGCACGTATTCGTAGTTTGAAAATACGACTTTCTATACCCAACATATGCCAAGTACTGAAAGCGGTGTTTGGTCATGTTTGTACCAAACCCCCCAGCAGTTTTCAAAATAAATCAAATATCCCAATTTCGAGGCCTGAGCCATATATTGGTGCCAAATTCTGGCTCTCTGCACGTATTCACAGTTTGGAATTACGACTTTTTTATACCCAACATATGCCAAGTACTGAAAGCGGTGTTTGGTCATGTTTGTACCAAACCCCCCAGCAGTTTTCAAAATAAATCAAATATCCCAATTTCAAGGCCTGAGCTATATTTTGCAGCCAAATTCTGGCTCTGTGCACGTATTCGCAGTTTGAAATTACGACTTTTTTATACCCAACATATACCAAGTACTGAAAGCGGCGTTTGGTCACATTTGTCCCAAACCTCCCTGCAGTTTTCAAAATATCCCAAATATCCCAATTTCAAGGCCTGAGCTATATTTTGCAGCCAAATTCTGGCTCTATGCACGTATTCGATGTTTGAAATTACGACTTTTTATACCCAACACATGCCAAGTCCTGAAAGCGCCAGTGAGTGACATTTTGCTCAAACTCCCCTGCAGTTTTCGAAATATTGCAAATATCCCAATTTCGAGGCCTGAGCCATATTTTGGAGCCAAATTCTTTATCTCTGCACGTATTCGAAGTTTGGAATTACGACTTTTTTATACCCAACATATGCCAAGTACTGAAAGCTGCAGTGAATCACATTTTGCACAAACTCTCCTGCAACTTTCAAAATATCCCAAATATCCCAATTTCGAGGCCTGAGCCATATTTTGTAGCCAAATTCTGGCTCTCTGCACGTATTCGCAGTTTGAAATTACGAATTTTTTTACCCAACATATGCCATGTACTGAAAGCGGCGTTTGGTCACATTTGTCCCAAACCTCCCTGCAGTTTTCAAAATATCCCAAACATCCCAATTTCGAGGCCTGAAACATATTTTCCAGCCAAATTCTGGCTCTCTGCACGTATTCGCAGTTTGAAATTACGACTTTTTTATACCCAACATATACCAAGTACTGAAAGCGGCGTTTGGTCACATTTGTCCCAAACCTCCCTGCAGTTTTCAAAATATCCGAAACATCCCAATTTCGAGGCCTGAGCCATATTTTGGAGCAAAATTCAGGCCCTCTGCACGTGTTCGCAGTTTGAAATTACGACTTTTCATACTCAACATATGCCAAGTACTGAAATCGGTGTTTGGTCACATTTGTCCCAAACCCCCCCTGCAGTTTTCAAAATATCTCAAACATACCAATTTCGAGGCCTGAGCCATAATTTGGAGGCAAATTCAGGCTCTATGCACGTATTCGCAGTTTGAAATTACGACTTTTTATACCCAACACATGCCAAGTCCTGAAAGCGCCAGTGAGTGACATTTGCACAAACTCCCCTGCAGTTTTCGAAATATCCCAAATATCCCAATTTCGAGGCTTGAACCATATTTTGGAGCCAAATTCTGGCTCTCTGCACGTATTCGAAGTTTGGAATTACGACTTTTTTATACCCAACATATGCAAAGTACTGAAAGCATCAGTGAGTCACATTTTGCACAAACTCCCCTGCAGTTTTCAAAATATCCCAAATATCCCAATTTCGAGGCCTGAGCCATATTTTGTAGCCAAATTCTGGCTCTCTGCACGTATTCGCAGTTTGATATTACGAATTTTTATACCCAACATATGTCATGTACTGAAAGCGGCGTTTGGTCACATTTGTCCAAACCTCCCTGCAGTTTTCAAAATATCCCAAACATCCCAATTTCGAAGCCTGAGCCATATTTTCCAGCCAAATTCTGGCTCTCTGCACGTATTCGCAGGTTTGAAATTCCGACTTTTTTATACCCAACATATACCAAGTACTGAAAGCGGCGTTTGGTCACATATTTCCCAAACCTCCCTGCAGTTTTCAAAATATCCCAAACATACCAACTTCGAGGCCAGAGCCATAATTTGGAGGCAAATTCCGGCTCTATGCACGTATTCGCAGTTTGAAAATACGACTTTTTACACCCAACACATGCCAAGTCCTGAAAGCAGCAGTGAGTGACATTTTGCACAAACTCCCCTGCAGTTTTCGAAATATCCCAAATATCCCAATTTCGAGGCCTGAGCCATATTTTGCAGCCAAATTCTGGCTCTCTTCACGTATTCGCAAGTTGAAATTACGACTTTTTTTTACCCAACATATACCAAGTACTGAAAGCAGCGTTTGGTCACATATTTCCCAAACCTCCCTGCAGTTTTCAAAATATCCCCAACATCCCAATTTCGTGGCCTGAGCCATATTTTGGAGTCAAATTCAGGCTCTCTGTATGTATTTGCAGTTTGAAATTACGACTTTTCAAACTCAACAATGCCAAGTACTGATAGCGGCGTTTGGTCACATTTGTCCCAAACCCCCCTGCAGTTTTCAAAATATCCCAAATATTCCAATTTCGAGGCCTGAGCCATATTTTAGAGTCAAATTCTGGCTCTCTGCACGTATTCGTAGTTTAAAATTTAAGAATTTTTATACCCAACATATGCCATGTACTGAAAGCGGCGTTTGGTCACATTTGTCCCAAACCTCCCTGCACTTTTCAAAATATCCCAAACATCCCAATTTCGTGGCCTGAGCCATATTTTCGAGCCAAATTCTGGCTCTCTGCACGTATTCGTAGTTTGAAAATACGACTTTTTATACCCAACATATGCCAAGTACTGAAAGTGGCAGTGAGTCACATTTTGCACAAAGTCCCCTGCAGTTTTCAAAATATCCAAAATATCCCAATTTCGAGGCCTGAGCCATATTTTGGAGCCAAATTCTGGCTCTCTGCACGTATTCGCAGTTTGAAATTACGACTTTCTATACCCAACATATGCCAAGTACTGAAAGCGGTGTTTGGTCATGTTTATACCAAACCCCCCAGCAGTTTTCAAAATAAATCAAATATCCCAATTTCGAGGCCTGAGCCATATATTGCTGCCAAATTCTGGCTCTCTGCACGTATTCGCAGTTTGGAATTACGACTTTTTTATACCCAACATATGAAAAGTACTGAAAGCGGCAGTGAGTCACATTTTGCGCAAAGTCCCCTGTAGTTCTTAAAATATCCCAAATATCCCAATTTCGAGGCCTGAGCCATATTTTGCAGCCAAATTCTGGCTCTCTGCACGTATTCGCAGTTTGAAATTACGACTTTTTTATACCCAAAATATACCAAGTACTGAAAGCGGCGTTTGGTCACATATTTCCCAAACCTCCCTGCAGTTTTCAAAATATCCCAAACATCCCAATTTCGAGGCCTGAGCCATATTTTGGAGCCAAATTCAGGCTCTCTGCACGTGTTCGCAGTTTGAAATTACGACTTTTCATACTCAACATATGCCAAGTACTGAGAGCGGCGTTTGGTCACATTTGTCCCAAACTCCCCTGCTGTTTTCAAAATATTCCAAACATACCAATTTCGAGGCCTGAGCCATAATTTGGAGGCAAATTCTGGCTCTATGCACGTATTCGATGTTTGAAATTACGACTTTTTATACCCAACACATGCCAAGTCCTGAAAGCGCCAGTGAGTGACATTTTGCACAAACTCCCCTGCAGTTTTCGAAATATTGCAAATATCCCAATTTCGAGGCCTGAGCCATATTTTGGAGCCAAATTCTGGATCTCTGCACGTATTCGAAGTTTGGAATTACGACTTTTTTATACCCAACATATGCCAAGTACTGAAAGCTGCAGTGAATCACATTTTGCACAAACTCTCCTGCAACTTTCAAAATATCCCAAATATCCCAATTTCGAGGCCTGAGCCATATTTTGTAGCCAAATTCTGGCTCTCTGCACGTATTCGCAGTTTGAAATTACGAATTTTTATACCCAACATATGCCATGTACTGAAAGTGGCGTTTGGTCACATTTGTCCCAAACCTCCCTGCAGTTTTCAAAATATCCCAAACATCCCAATTTCGAGGCCTGAAACATATTTTCCAGCCAAATTCTGGCTCTCTGCACGTATTCGCAGTTTGAAATTACGACTTTTTTATACCCAACATATACCAAGTACTGAAAGCGGCGTTTGGTCATATTTGTCCCAAACCTCCCTGCAGTTTTCAAAATATCCGAAACATCCCAATTTCGAGGCCTGAGCCATATTTTGGAGCAAAATTCAGGCCCTCTGCACGTGTTCGCAGTTTGAAATTACGACTTTTCATACTCAACATATGCCAAGTACTGAAAGCGGCGTTTGGTCACATTTGTCCCAAATCCCCTCTGCAGTTTTCAAAATATCTCAAACATACCAATTTCGAGGCCTGAGCCATAATTTGGAGGCAAATTCTGGCTCTATGCACGTATTCGCAGTTTGAAATTACGACTTTTTATACCCAACACATGCCAAGTCCTGAAAGCGCCAGTGAGTGACATTTGCACAAACTCCCCTGCAGTTTTCGAAATATCCCAAATATCCCAATTTCGAGGCTTGAACCATATTTTGGAGCCAAATTCTGGCTCTCTGCACGTATTCGAAGTTTGGAATTACGACTTTTTTATACCCAACATATGCAAAGTACTGAAAGCATCAGTGAGTCACATTTTGCACAAACTCCCCTGCAGTTTTCAAAATATCCCAAATATCCCAATTTCGAGGCCTGAGCCATATTTTGTAGCCAAATTCTGGCTCTCTGCACGTATTCGCAGTTTGATATTACGAATTTTTATACCCAACATATGCCATGTACTGAAAGCGGCATTTGGTCACATTTGTCCCAAACCTCCCTGCAGTTTTCAATATATCCCAAACATCCCAATTTCGAAGCCTGAGCCATATTTTCCAGCCAAATTCTGGCTCTCTTCACGTATTCGCAGTTTGAAATTCCGACTTTTTTATACCCAACATATACCAAGTACTGAAAGCGGCGTTTGGTCACATATTTCCCAAACCTCCCTGCAGTTTTCAAAATATCCCAAACATACCAACTTCGAGGCCAGAGCCATAATTTGGAGGCAAATTCCGGCTCTATGCACGTATTCGCAGTTTGAAAATACGGCTTTTTACACCCAACACATGCCAAGTCCTGAAAGCAGCAGTGAGTGACATTTTGCACAAACTCCCCTGCAGTTTTCGAAATATCCCAAATATCCCAATTTCGAGGCCTGAGCCATATTTTGCAGCCAAATTCTGGCTCTCTGCACGTATTCGCAAGTTGAAATTACGACTTTTTTTGACCCAACATATACCAAGTACTGAAAGCGGCGTTTGGTCACATAATTCCGAAACCTCCCTGCAGTTTTCAAAATATCCCCAACATCCCAATTTCGAGGCCTGTGCCATATTTTGGAGTCAAATTCAGGCTCTCTGTATGTATTCGCAGTTTGAAATTACGACTTTTCAAACTCAACATATGCCAAGTACTGATAGCGGCGTTTGGTCACATTTGTCCCAAACCCCCCTGCAGTTTTCAAAATATCCCAAATATTCCAATTTCGAGGCCTGAGCCATATTTTGGAGTCAAATTCTGGCTATCTGCACGTATTCGTAGTTTAAAATTAAGAATTTTTATACCCAACATATGCCATGTACTGAAAGCGGCGTTTGGTCACATTTGTCCCAAACCTCCCTGCACTTTTCAAAATATCCGAAACATCCCAATTTCGAGGCCTGAGCCATATTTTGGAGCAAAATTCAGGCCCTCTGCACGTGTTCGCAGTTTGAAATTACGACTTTTCATACTCAACATATGCCAAGTACTGAAAGCGGCGTTTGGTCACATTTGTCCCAAATCCCCTCTGCAGTTTTCAAAATATCTCAAACATACCAATTTCGAGGCCTGAGCAATAATTTGGAGGCAAATTCTGGCTCTATGCACGTATTCGCAGTTTGAAATTACGACTTTTTATACCCAACACATGCCAAGTCCTGAAAGCGCCAGTGAGTGACATTTGCACAAACTCCCCTGCAGTTTTCGAAATATCCCAAATATCCCAATTTCGAGGCTTGAACCATATTTTGGAGCCAAATTCTGGCTCTCTGCACGTATTCGAAGTTTGGAATTACGACTTTTTTATACCCAACATATGCAAAGTACTGAAAGCATCAGTGAGTCACATTTTGCACAAACTCCCCTGCAGTTTTCAAAATATCCCAAATATCCCAATTTCGAGGCCTGAGCCATATTTTGTAGCCAAATTCTGGCTCTCTGCACGTATTCGCAGTTTGATATTACGAATTTTTATACCCAACATATGCCATGTACTGAAAGCGGCGTTTGGTCACATTTGTCCCAAACCTCCCTGCAGTTTTCAAAATATCCCAAACATCCCAATTTCGAAGCCTGAGCCATATTTTCCAGCCAAATTCTGGCTCTCTTCACGTATTCGCAGTTTGAAATTCCGACTTTTTTATACCCAACATATACCAAGTACTGAAAGCGGCGTTTGGTCACATATTTCCCAAACCTCCCTGCAGTTTTCAAAATATCCCAAACATACCAACTTCGAGGCCAGAGCCATAATTTGGAGGCAAATTCCGGCTCTATGCACGTATTCGCAGTTTGAAAATACGACTTTTTACACCCAACACATGCCAAGTCCTGAAAGCAGCAGTGAGTGACATTTTGCACAAACTCCCCTGCAGTTTTCGAAATATCCCAAATATCCCAATTTCGAGGCCTGAGCCATATTTTGCAGCCAAATTCTGGCTCTCTTCACGTATTCGCAAGTTGAAATTACGACTTTTTTTTACCCAACATATACCAAGTACTGAAAGCAGCGTTTGGTCACATATTTCCCAAACCTCCCTGCAGTTTTCAAAATATCCCCAACATCCCAATTTCGTGGCCTGAGCCATATTTTGGAGTCAAATTCAGGCTCTCTGTATGTATTCGCAGTTTGAAATTACGACTTTTCAAACTCAACAATGCCAAGTACTGAAATCGGCGTTTGGTCACATTTGTCCCAAAACTCCCTGCAATTTTCAAAATATTCCAAACATCCCAATTTCAAGGCCTGAGCCATATTTTGGAGCCAAATTCAGACTCGCTGCAAGTATTCGCAGTTTGAAATTACGACTTTTCATTCCCAACATATGCCAAGTACTGAAAGCGGCGTTTGGTCACATTTGTCCCAAACCCCCCTGCAGTTTTCAAAATATCCCAAACATCCCAATTTCTAGGCCTGAGCCATATTTTCGAGCCAAATTCAGGCTCTCTGCACGTATTCGTAGTTTGAAATTACGACTTTTTTATACCCAACATATGCGAAGTACTGAAAGCGGCGTTTGGTCACATTTGTCCCAAACCCCCCAGCAGTTTTCAAAATATCCCAAACATACCAATATCGAGGCCTGAGCCATATTTTGGAGGCAAATTCTGGCTCTATGCACGTATTCGCAGTTTGAAATTACGACTTTTTATACCCAACACATGCCAAGTCCTGAAAGGGGCAGTGAGTGACATTTTGCACAAACTCCCCTGCAGTTTTCGAAATATCCAAAATATCCCAATTTCGAGGCCTGATCCATATTTTACAGCCAAATTCTTGCTCTGTGCACGTATTCGCAGTTTGGAATTACGACTTTTTTATACCCAACATATGCCAAGTACTGAAAGCGGCAGTGAGTCACATTTTGCACAAAGTCCCATGCAGTTTTCAAAATATCCCAAATATCCCAATTTCGAGGCCTGAGCCATATTTTGCAGCCAAATTCTGGTTCTCTGCACGTATTCGCAGTTTGAAATTACGACTTTTTTATACCCAACATATACCAAGTACTGAAAGCTGCGTTTGGTCACATATTTCCCAAACGTCCCTGCAGTTTTCAAAATATCCCAAACTTCCCAATTTCGAGGCCTGAGCCATATTTTGGAGCCAAATTCAGGCTCTCTGCACGTATTCGCAGTTTGAAATTACGTCTTTTTATACGCAACATATGCCAAGTACTGAAAGCGGCGTTTGGTCACATTTGTCCCAAACCCCCATGCAGTTTTCAAAATATCCCAAGCATACCAATTTCGAGGCCTGAGACATAATTTGGAGGCAAATTCTGTCTCTATGCACGTATTCGCAGTTTGAAATTACGACTTTTTATACCCAATACATGCCAAGTCCTGAAAGCGGCAGTGAGTGACATTTTGAACAAACTCCCCTGCAGTTTTCGAAATATCCCAAATATCCCAATTTTGAGGCCTGAGCCATATTTTGGAGCCAAATTCTGGCTCTCTTCACGTATTCGCAGTTTGAAATTGCGACTTTTTTATACCCAAAATATGCCAAGTACTGAAAGCGGCGTTTGGTCATATTTGTCCCAAACCTCCCTGCAGTTTTCAAAATATCCCAAACATTCCAATTTCGAGGCCTGAGCCATATTTTGGAGCCAAATTCAGGCTCTCTGCACGTATTCGCTGTTTGAAATTACGACTTTCATACCCAACATATGCCAAGTACTGAAAGTGGCGTTTGGTCATATTTGTCCCAAACTCCCCTGCAGTTTTCGAAATATCCAAAATATCCCAATTTCGAGGCCTGATCCATATTTTACAGCCAAATTCTGGCTCTGTGCACGTATTCGCTGTTTGGAATTACGACTTTTTTTTACCCAACATATGCCAAGTACTGAAAGCGGCAGTGAGTCACATTTTGCACAAAATCCCCCCTGCAGTTTTCAAAATATCCCAAATATCCCAATTTCGAGGCCTGAGCCATATTTTGAAGCCAAATTCTGGCTCTCTGCACGTATTCGCAGTTTGAAATTACGACATTTTTATACCCAACATAAACCAAGTACTGAAAGCTGCGTTTGGTCACATATTTCCCAAAACTCCCTGCAGTTTACAAAATATCCCAAACATCCCCATTTCGAGGCCTGAGCCCTATTTTGGAGCCAAATTCAGGCTCTCTGCACGTATTCGCAGTTTGAAATTACGTCTTTTTATACGCAACTTATGCCAAGTACTGAAAGCGGCGTTTGGTCACATTTGTCCCAAACCCCCATGCAGTTTTCAAAATATCCCAAGCATACCAATTTCGAGGCCTGAGACATAATTTGGAGGCAAATTCTGGTTCTATGCACGTATTCGCAGTTTGAAATTACGACTTTTTATACCCAACACATGCCAAGTCCTGAAAGCGGCAGTGAGTGACATTTTCAATAAACTCCCCTGCAGTTTTCGAAATATCACAAATCTCCCAATTTCGAGGCCTGAGCCATATTTTGGAGCCAATTTCTGGCTCTCTGCACGTATTCGCTGTTTGAAATTAGGACTTTTTATTCCCAACATATGCCAAGTACTGAAAGCGGCATTGAGTCACATTTTGCACAAACTCTCCTGCAGTTTTCAAAATATCCCAATTTTGAGGCTGAGCCATATTTTGGAGCCAAATTCTGGCTCTCTGAACGTATTTGCTGTTTGAAATTACGACTTTTTATACCCAACATATGCCAAGTACTAAAAGCGGCAGTGAGTCACATTTTGCACAAACTCCAATGCAGTTTTCAAAATAATCCAAACATCCCAATTTCGATGCCTGAGCCATGTTTTCGAGCCAAATTCTGGCTCTCTGCTCGTATTCGCAGTTTGAAATTACGACTTTTTTATACCCAACATATGCGAAGTACTGAAATCGGCGTTTGGTCACATTTGTCCCAAACCTCCCTGCAATTTTCAAAATATTTCAAACATCCCAATTTCAAGGCCTGAGCCATATTTTGGAGCCAAATTCAGACTCGCTGCACGTATTCGCAGTTTGAAATTACGACTTTTCATACCCAACATATGCCAAGTACTGAAAGCGGCGTTTGGTCACATTTGTCCCAAACCCCCCTGCAGTTTTCAAAATATCCCAAACATCCCAATTTCTAGGCCTGAGCCATATTTTGGAGGCAAATTCTGGCTCTATGCACGTATTCGCAATTTGAAATTACGACTTTTTATACCCAACATATACCAAGTCCTGAAAGCGGCAGTGAGTTACATTTTGCACAAACTCCAATGCAGTTTTCAAAATAATCCAAACATCCCAATTTCTAGGCCTGAGCCATATTTTCGAGCCAAATTCAGGCTCTCTGCACGTATTCGTAGTTTGAAATTACGACTTTTTTATACCCAACATATGCGAAGTACTGAAAGCTGCGTTTGGTCACATTTGTCCCAAACCTCTTTGCAGTTTTCAAAATATTCCAAACATCCCAATTTCGAGGCCTGAGCCATATTTTGGAGCCAAATTCAGGCTCGGTGCACGTATTCGCAGTTTGAAATTACGACTTTTTATACCCAACACATGCCAAGTCCTGAAAGCGGCAGTGAGTGACATTTTGCACAAACTCCCCTGCAGTTTTCGAAATATCCAAAATATCCCAATTTCGAGGCCTGATCCATATTTTACAGCCAAATTCTTGCTCTGTGCACGTATTCGCAGTTTGGAATTACGACTTTTTTATACCCAACATATGCCAAGTACTGAAAGCGGCAGTGAGTCACATTTTGCACAAAGTCCCCTGCAGTTTTCAAAATATCCCAAATATCCCAATTTCGAGGCCTGAGCCATATTTTGCAGCCAAATTCTGGCTCTCTGCACGTATTCGCAGTTTGAAATTACGACTTTTTTATACCCAACATATACCAAGTACTGAAAGCTGCGTTTGGTCACATATTTCCCAAACGTCCCTGCAGTTTTCAAAATATCCCAAACTTCCCAATTGCGAGGCCTGAGCCATATTTTGGAGCCAAATTCAGGCTCTCTGCACGTATTCGCAGTTTGAAATTACGTCTTTTTATACGCAACATATGTCAAGTACTGAAAGCGGCGTTTGGTCACATTTGTCCCAATCCCCCATGCAGTTTTCAAAATATCCCAAGCATACCAATTTCGAGGCCTGAGACATAATTTGGAGGCAAATTCTGGCTCTATGCACGTATTCGCAGTTTGAAATTACGACTTTTTATACCCAACACATGCCAAGTCCTGAAAGCGGCAGTGAGTGACATTTTGAAGAAACTCCCCTGCAGTTTTCGAAATATCCCAAATATCCCAATTTTGAGGCCTGAGCCATATTTTGGAGCCAAATTCTGGCTCTCTTCACGTATTCGCAGTTTGAAATTGCGACTTTTTTATACCCAAAATATGCCAAGTACTGAAACCGGCGTTTGGTCATATTTGTCCCAAACCTCCCTGCAGTTTTCAAAATATCCCAAACATCCCAATTTCGAGGCCTGAGCCATATTTTGGAGCCAAATTCAGGCTCTCTGCACGTATTCGCTGTTTGAAATTACGACTTTCATACCCAACATATGCCAAGTACTGAAAGTGGCGTTTGGTCATATTTGTCCCAAACTCCCCTGCAGTTTTCGAAATATCCAAAATATCCCAATTTCGAGGCCTGATCCATATTTTACAGCCAAATTCTGGCTCTGTGCACGTATTCGCTGTTTGGAATTACGACTTTTTTTTACCCAACATATGCCAAGTACTGAAAGCGGCAGTGAGTCACATTTTGCACAAAATCCCCCTTGCAGTTTTCAAAATATCCCAAATATCCCAATTTCGAGGCCTGAGCCATATTTTGCAGCCAAATTCTGGCTCTCTGCACGTATTCGCAGTTTGAAATTACGACTTTTTTATACCCAACATATACCAAGTACTGAAAGCTGCGTTTGGTCAAATTTGTCCCAAACCCCCATGCAGTTTTCAAAATATCCCAAGCATACCAATTTCGAGGCATGAGCCATAATTTGGTGGCAAATTCTGGCTCTATGCATGTATTCGCAGTTTGAAATTAGACTTTTTATACCCAACACATGCCAAGTCTTGAAAGCGGCAGTGAGTCACATTTTGCACAAAGTTCCCTGCAGTTTTCAAAATATCCCAAACATCCCAATTTCGAGGCCTGAGCCATATTTTGGAGCCAAATTCTGGCTCTCTGCACGTATTTGCAGTTTGAAATTACGATTTTTAAACCCAACATATGCCAAGTACTGAAAGCGTCGTTTGGTCATATTTGTCCCAAACCTCCCTGCAGTTTCCAAAATATCCCAAACATCCCAATTTCGAGGCCTGAGCCATATTTTGGATCAAAATTCTGGCTCTCTGCACGTATTCGCTGTTTGAAATTACCACTTTTTATACCCAACATATGCCAAGTACTGAAAGCGGCAGTGCGTCACATATTGCACAAACTCCAATGCAGTTTTCAAAATATCCCAAATATCCCAATTTCGAGGCCTGAGCCATATTTTGGAGCCAAATTCTGGCTTTCTGCACGTATTCGCAGTTTGAAATTACAAATTTTTATACCCAACATATGCCAAGTACTGAAAGCGGCGTTTGGTCACATATTTCCCAAACCTCTCTGCAGTTTTCAAAATATCCCAAACATCCAAATTTCGGGGCCTGATCCATATTTTGGAGCCAAATTCAGGCTCTCAGCACGTATTCGCAGTTTGAAATTACGACTTTTCATACTCAATATATGCCAAGTACTGAAAGCGGCGTTTGGTCACATTTGTCCCAAACCCCTCAGCAGTTTTCAAAATATCCCAAACATACTAATTTCGAGGCCTGAGGCATATTTTGGAGGAAAATTCTGGCTCTATGCACGTATTCGCAGTTTGAAATTACGACTTTTTATACCCAACACATGCCAAGTCCTGAAAGCGGCAGTGAGTCACATTTTGCAGAAACTCCCCTGCAGTTTTCAAAATATCCCAAATATCCCATTTTCGAGGCCTGAGCCAAATTTTGGAGTCAAATTCTGGCTCTCTGCACGTATTCGCAGTTTAAAATTACGAATTTTTATACCCAACATATGCCATGTACTGAAAGCGGCATTTGGTCACATTTGTCCCAAACCTCCTTGCAATTTTCAAAATATCCCAAACATCCCAATTTCGAGGACTGAGCCATATTTTGGAGCCAAATTTTGGCTCTCTGCACGTATTTGCTGTTTGAAATTAGACTTTTTATACCCAACACATGCCAAGTCTTGAAAGCGGCAGTGAGTCACATTTTGCACAAAGTTCCCTGCAGTTTTCAAAATATCCCAAACATCCCAATTTCGAGGCCTGAGCCATATTTTGGAGCCAAATTCTGGCTCTCTGCACGTATTTGCAGTTTGAAATTACGATTTTTAAACCCAACATATGCCAAGTACTGAAAGCGTCGTTTGGTCATATTTGTCCCAAACCTCCCTGCAGTTTCCAAAATATCCCAAACATCCCAATTTCGAGGCCTGAGCCATATTTTGGATCAAAATTCTGGCTCTCTGCACGTATTCGCTGTTTGAAATTACCACTTTTTATACCCAACATATGCCAAGTACTGAAAGCGGCAGTGCGTCACATATTGCACAAACTCCGATGCAGTTTTCAAAATATCCCAAATATCCCAATTTCGAGGCCTGAGCCATATTTTGGAGCCAAATTCTGGCTTTCTGCACGTATTCGCAGTTTGAAATTACAAATTTTTATACCCAACATATGCCAAGTACTGAAAGCGGCGTTTGGTCACATATTTCCCAAACCTCTCTGCAGTTTTCAAAATATCCCAAACATCCAAATTTCGGGGCCTGATCCATATTTTGGAGCCAAATTCAGGCTCTCAGCACGTATTCGCAGTTTGAAATTACGACTTTTCGAACTCAATATATGCCAAGTACTGAAAGCGGCGTTTGGTCACATTTGTCCCAAACCCCTCAGCAGTTTTCAAAATATCCCAAACATACTAATTTCGAGGCCTGAGGCATATTTTGGAGGAAAATTCTGGCTCTATGCACGTATTCGCAGTTTGAAATTACGACTTTTTATACCCAACACATGCCAAGTCCTGAAAGCGGCAGTGAGTCACATTTTGCAGAAACTCCCCTGCAGTTTTCAAAATATCCCAAACATCCCAATTTCGAGGCCTGAGCCATATTTTGGAGCCAAATGTTGGCTCTCTGCACGTATTCGCTGTTTGAAATTAGGACTTTTTATACCCAACATATGCCAAGTACTGAAAGCGGCATTGAGTCACATTTTGCACAAACTCCCCTGCAGTTTTCGAAATATCCAAAATATCCCAATTTCGAGGCCTGATCCACATTTTACAGCCAAATTCTGGCTCTGTGCACGTATTCGCAGTTTGGAATTACGACTTTTTTATACCCAACATATGCCAAGTACTGAAAGCGGCAGTGAGTCACATATTGCACAAACTCCAATGCAGTTTTCAAAATATCCCAAATATCCCAATTTCGAGGCCAGAGTCATATTTTGGAGCCAAATTCTGGCTTTCTGCACGAATTCGCAGTTTGAAATTACGAATTTTTATACCCAACATATGCCATGTACTGAAAGCGGCGTTTGGTCACTTTTGTCCCAAACCTCCCTTCAATTTTCAAAATATCCCAAACATCCCAATTTCGAGGCCTGAGCCATATTTTGGAGCCAAATTCTGGCTCTCTGCACGTATTTGCTGTTTGAAATTACGACTTTTTATACCCAACATATGCCAAGTACTGAAAGCAGCAGTGAGCCACATTTTGCACAAACTCTAATGCAGTTCTCAAAATAATCCAAATATCAGAATTTCGAGGCCTGAGCCATGTTTTCGAGCCAAATTCTGGCTCTCTGCACGTATTCGCAGTTTGAAATTACGACTTTTTTATACCCAACACATGCGAAGTACTGAAATCGGCGTTTGGTCACATTTGTCCCAAACCTCCTTGCAATTTTCAAAAAATTCCAAACATCCCAATTTCGAGGCCTGAGCCATATTTTGGAGCCAAATTCAGACTCGCTGCACGTATTCGCAGTTTGAAATTACGACTTTTCATACCCAACATATGCCAAGTACTGAAAGCGGCGTTTGCTCACATTTGTCCCAAACCCCCTGCAGTTTTCAAAATATCCCAAACATCCCAATTTCGAGGCCTGAGCCATATTTTGGAGGCAAATTCTGGCTGTATGCACGTATTCGCAGTTTGAAATTACGACTTTTTATACCCAACATATGCCAAGTACTTAAAGCGGCAGTGAGTCACATTTTGCACAAACTCCAATGCAGTTTTCAAAATAATCCAAACATCCCAATTTCTAGGCCTGAGCCATATTTTCAAGCCAAATTCTGGCTCTCTGCACGTATTCGTAGTTTGAAATTACGACTTTTTTATACCCAACATATGCGAAGTACTGAAAGCGGCGTTTGGTTACATTTGTCCCAAACCTGTTTGCAGTTTTCAAAATATTCCAAACATCCCATTTTCGAGGCCTGAGCCATATTTTGGAGCCAAATTCAGGCTCTCTGCACGTATTCGCAGTTTGAAATTACGACTTTTCATACGCAATAGATGCCAAGTACTGAAAGCGGCAGTGAGTGACATTTTGAACAAACTCCCCTGCAGTTTTCGAAATATCCAAAATATCCCAATTTCGAGGCCTGATCCATATTTTACAGCCAAATTCTGGCTCTGTGCACGTATTCGCAGTTTGGAATTACGACTTTTTTATACCCAACATATGCCAAGTACTGAAAGCGGATTGAGTCACATTTTGCACAAAGTCCCCTGCAGTTTTCAAAATATCCCAAATATCCCAATTTCGAGGCCTGAGCCATATTTTGCAGCTAAATTTTGGCTCTCTGCACGTATTCGCAGTTTGAAATTACGACTTTTTTATACCCAACATATACCAAGTACTGAAAGCTGCGTTTGGTCACATATTTCCCAAACCTCCCTGCAGTTTTCAATATATCTCAAACATCCAAATTTCGAGGCCTGATTTATATTTTGGAGCTAAATTCTGGCTCTCTGCACGTATTTGCAGTTTGAAATTACGATTTTTATGCCCAACATATGCCAAGTACTGAAAGCGGCGTTTGGTCATATTTGTCCCAAACCTTCCTGCAGTTTTCAAAATATCCCAAACATCCCAATTTCGAGGCCTGAGCCTTATTTTGGAGCCAAATTCAGGCTCTCTGCACGTATTCGCTGTTTGAAATTACGACTTTTATACCCAACATATGCCAGGTACTGAAAGTGGCGTTTGGTCATATTTGTCCCAAACTCCCCTGCAGTTTTCAAAATATCCCAAACATCCCAATTTCGAGGCCTGAGCCATATTTTGGAGCCAAATTCAGGCTCTCTGCACGTATTCGCAGTTTGAAATTACGACTTTTCATACTCAATATATGCCAAGTACTGAAAGCGGCGTTTGGTCACATTTGTCCCAAATCCCCCAGCAGTTTTCAAAATATCCCAAACATACCAATTTCGAGGCCTGAGCCATAGTTTGGAGGCAAATTCTGGCTCTATACACGTATTCGCAGTTTGAAATTACTACTTTTTATACCCAACACATTCCAAGTCCTGAAAGCGGCAGTGAGTCACATTTTGAACAAACTCCCCTGCAGTTTTCAAAATATCCCAAATATCCCAATTTCGAGGCCTGAGCCATATTTTGGAGTCAAATTCTGGCTCTCTGCACGTATTCGCAGTTTAAAATTACGAATTTTTATACCCAACATATGCCATGTACTGAAAGCGGCATTTGGTCACATTTGTCCCAAACCTCCCTGCAATTTTCAAAATATCCCTAACATCCCAATTTCGAGGCCTGAGCCATATTTTGGAGCCAAATTCTGGCTCTCTGCACGTATTCGCTGTTTGAAATTAGGACTTTTTATACCCAACATATGCCAAGTACTGAAAGCGGCATTGAGTCACATTTTGAACAAACTCCCCTGCAGTTTTCAAAATATCCTAAATATCCCAATTTTGAGGCTGAGCCATATTTTGAAGCCAAATTCTGGCTCTCTGCACGTATTTGCTGTTTGAAATTACGACTTTTTATACCCAACATATGCCAAGTACTAATAGAGGCAGTGAGTCACATTTTGCACAAACTCCAATGCCGTTTTCAAAATAATCCAAACATCACCATTTCGAGGCCTGAGCCATGTTTTCGAGCCAAATTCTGGCTCTCTGCACGTATTAGTAGTTTGAAAATACGACTTTTTATACCCAACATATGCCAAGTGCTGAAAGTGGCAATGAGTCACATTTTGCACAAAGTCCCCTGCAATTTTCAAAATATCCCAAATATCCCAATTTCGAGGCCTGAGCCATATTTTGGAGCCAAATTCTTTCTCTCTGCACGTATTCGCTTCTTGGAATTACGTCTTTTTTATACCCAACATATGCCAAGTACTAATAGAGGCAGTGAGTCACATTTTGCACAAACTCCAATGCCGTTTTCAAAATAATCCAAACATCACCATTTCGAGGCCTGAGCCATGTTTTCGAGCCAAATTCTGGCTCTCTGCACGTATTAGTAGTTTGAAAATACGAGTTTTTATACCCAACATATGCCAAGTGCTGAAAGCGGCAGTGAGTCACATTTTGCACAAAGTTCCCTGCAGTTTTCAAAATATCCCAAACATCCCAATTTCGAGGCATGAGCCATATTTTCCAGCCAAATTCTGGCTCTCTGCACGTATTCGCAGTTTGAAATTACGACTATTTATACCCAACATATGCCAAGTACTGAAAGCGGCGTTTGATCACATTTGTCCAAATCCCTCCTGCAATTTTCAAAATATCCCAAAGATCCCAATTTCGAGGCCTGAGTCATATTTTGTAGCACAATTCTGGCTCTCTGCATGTATTCGCTGTTTGAAATTACTACTTTTTATACCCAACATATGCCAAGTACTGAAAGCGGCAGTGAGTCACATTTTGGACAAACTCCAATGCAGTTTTCAAAATATCCCAAATATCCCGATTTTGAGGCCTGAGCCATATTTTGGAGCCAAATTCAGGCTCTCTGCACGTATTCGCTGTTTGAAATTACGACTTTTATACCCAACATATGCCAAGTACTGAAAGTGGCGTTTGGTCATATTTGTCAAAATATCCCAAACATTCCAATTTCGAGGCCTGAGCCATATTTTGGAGCCAAATTCTGGCTCTCTGCACGTATTCGCAGTTTGAAATTGCGACTTTTTTATACCCAAAATATGCCAAGTACTGAAAGCGGCGTTTGGTCACATATTTCCCAAACCTCCCTGCAGTTTTTAAAATATCCCAAACATCCAAATTTCGAGGCCTGATCCATATTTTGGAGCTAAATTCTGGCTCTCTGCACGTATTTGCAGTTTGAAATTACGATTTTTATGCCCAACATATGCCAAGTACTGAAAGCGGCGTTTGGTCATATTTGTCCCAAACCTCCCTGCAGTTTTCAAAATATCACAACATCCCAATTTCGAGGCCTGAGCCATATTTTGGAGCCAAATTCAGGCTCTCTGCACGTATTCGCAGTTTGAAATTACGACTTTTATACCCAACATATGCCAAGTACTGAAAGCGGCGTTTGGTCATATTTGTCACAAACTCCCCTGCAGTTTTCAAAATATCCCAAACATCCCATTTTCGAGGCCTGAGCCATATTTTTTAGCCAAATTCAGGCTCTCTGCACGTATTCGCAGTTTGAAATTACGACTTTTCATACTCAACATATGCCAAGTGCTGAAAGCGGCGTTTGGTCACATTTGTCCCAAACCCCCCTGCAGTTTTCAAAATATCCCAAACATACCAATTTCGAGGCCTGAGCCATATTTTGGAGGCAAATTCTGGCTCTATGCACGTATTCGCAGTTTGAATTTACGACTTTTTATACCCAACACATGCCAAGTCCTGAAAGCGGCAGTGAGTGACATTTTGCACAAACTCCCCTGCAGTTTTCGAAATATCCCAAATATCCCTATTTCGAGTCCTGATCCATATTTTACAGTCAAATTCTGGCTCTGTGCACGTATTCGCAGTTTGGAATTACGACTTTTTTATACCCAACATATGCCAAGTACTGAAAGCGGCGTTTGGTCATATTTGTCCCAAACCTCCCTGCAGTTTTCAAAATATCCCAAACATCTAAATTTCGAGGCCTGAGCCATATTTTGGAGCCAAATTCTGGCTCTCTGCACGTATTCGAAGTTTGGAAATACGACTTTTTTATACCCAACATATGCCAAATACTGAAAGCGACAGTGAGTCACATTTTGCACAAAGTCCCCTGCAGTTTTCAAAATATCCAAAACATCCCAATTTCAAGGCCTGAGCCATATTTTCCAGCCAAATTCTGGCTCTCTGCACGTATTCGCAGTTTGAAATAACGACTTTTTATACCCAACATATGCCAAGTACTGAAAGCGGCGTTTGGTCACATTTGTCCCAAACCCCCCTGCAATTTTCAAAATATCCCAAAGATCCCAATTTCGAGGCCTGAGCCATATTTTGGAGCAAAATTCTGGCTCTCTGCACGTATTCGCTGTTTGAAATTACGACTTTTTATACCCAACATATGCCAAGTACTGAAAGCGGCGTTTGGTCATATTTGTTCCAAACCTCCCTACAGTTTCAAAATATCCCAAACATCCCAATTTCGAGGCCTGAGCCATATTTTGGAGCCAAATTCAGGCTCTCTGCACGTATTCGCTGTTTGAAATTACGACTTTTATACCCAACATATGCCAAGTACTGTAAGCGGCGTTTGGTCATATTTTCCCAAACTCCCCTGCAGTTTTCAAAATATCCCAAACATCCCCATTTCGAGGCCTGAGTCATATTTCGGAGCCAAATTCAGGCTCTCTGCACATATTCGCAGTTTGAAATTACGACTTTTCATACTCAACATATGCCAAGTACTGAAAGTGGCGTTTGGTCACATTTGTCCCAAACCCCCAAGCAGTTTTCAAAATATCCCAAACATACCAAATTCGAGGCCTGAGCCATATTTTGGAGGCAAATTCTGGCTCTATGCACGTATTCGCAGTTTGAATTTACGACTTTTTATACCCAACACATGCCAAGTCCTGAAAGCGGCAGTGAGTGACATTTTGCACAAACTCCCCTGCAGTTTTCGAAATATCACAAATATCCCAATTTCGAGGCCTGATCCATATTTTACAGCCAAATACTGGCTCTGTGCACGTATTCGCAGTTTGGAATTACGACTTTTTTATACCCAACATATGCCAAGTACTGAAAGCGGCGTTTGGTCATATTTGTCCCAAACCTCCCTGCAGTTTTCAAAATATCCCAAACATCTAAATTTCGAGGCCTGAGCCATATTTTGGAGCCAAATTCTGGCTCTCTGCACGTATTCGCAATTTGAAATTACGACGTTCTATACCCAACATATGCCAAGTACTGAAAGCGGTGTTTGGTCATGTTTGTACCAAACCCCCCAGCAGTTTTCAAAATAAATCAAATATCCCAATTTCGAGGCCTGAGCCATATATTGGTGCCAAATTCTGGCTCTATGCACGTATTCGCTGTTTGAAATTACGACATTTTATACCCAACACATGCCAAGTCCTGAAAGCGCCAGTGAGTGACATTTTGCACAAACTCCCCTGCAGTTTTCGAAATATCCCAAATATCCCAAATTCGAGGCCTGAGCCATATTTTGGAGCCAAATTCTGGCTCTCTGCACGTATTCGAAGTTTGGAATTACGACTTTTTTATACCCAACATATGCCAAGTACTGAAAGCGGCAGTGAGTCACATTTTGCACAAACTCCCCTGCAGTTTTTAAAATATCCCAAATATCCCAATTACGAGGCCTGAGCCATATTTTGTAGCCAAATTCTAACTCTCTGAACGTATTCGCAGGTTTGAAATTACGAATTTTTATACCCAACATATGCCATGTACTGAAAGCGGCGTTTGGTCACATTTGTCCCAAACCTCCCTGCAGTTTTCAAAATATAACAAACATCCCAATTTCGAGGCCTGAGCCATATTTTCGAGCCAAATTCTGGCTCTTTGCACGTATTCGTAGTTTGGAATTACGACTTTTTATACCCAACATATGCCAAGTACTGAAAGCTGCGTTTGGTCACATTTGTCCCAATCCCCCCTGCAATTTTCAAAATATCTCAAAGATCCCAATTTCGAGGCCTGAGCCATATTTTGGAGCAAAATTCTGGCTCTCAGCATGTATTCCCTGTTTGAAATTACGACTTTTTATACCCAACATATGCCAAGTACTGAAAGCAGCAGTGAGTAACATTTTGCACAAACTCCAAAGCAGTTTTCAAAATATCCCAAATATCCTGATTTCGAGGCCTGAGCCATATTTTGGAGCCAAATTCCGGCTTTCTGCACGTATTCGCAGTTTGAAATTACAAATTTTTATACCCAACATATGCCAAGTACTGAGAGCGTCGTTTGGTCACATAATTCCCAAACCTCCCTGCAGTTTTCAAAATATCCCAAACATTAAAATTTTGAGGCATGATCAATATTTTGGAGCCAAATTCTGGCTCTCTGCACGTATTTGCAGTTTGAAATTACGATTTTTATACCCAACATATGCCAAGTACTGAAAGCGGCGTTTGGTCATATTTGTTCCAAACCTCCCTACAGTTTTCAAAATATCCCAAACATCCCAATTTCGAGGCCTGAGCCATTTTTTGGAGCCAAATTCAGGCTCGCTGCACGTATTCGCTGTTTGAAATTACGACTTTTATACCCAACATATGCTAAGTACTGAAAGCGGCGTTTGGTAATATTTTCCCAACTCCCCTGCAGTTTTAAAAATATCCCAAACATCCCAATTTCGAGGCCTGAGTCATATTTTGGAGCCAAATTCAGGCTCTCTGCACATATTCGCAGTTTGAAATTACGACTTTTCATACTCAACATATGCCAAGTACTGAAAGCGGCGTTTGGTCACATTTGTCCCAAACCCCACAGCAGTTTTCAAAATATCCCAAACATACGAATTTCGAGGCCTGAGCCATATTTTGGAGGCAAATTCTGGCTCTATGCACGTATTCGCAGTTTGAATTTACGACTTTTTATACCCAACACATGCCAAGTCCTGAAAGCGGCAGTGAGTGACATTTTGCACAAACTCCCCTGCAGTTTTCGAAAAATCCCAAATATCCCAATTTCGAGGCCTGATCCATATTTTACAGCCAAATTTTGTCTCTGTGAACGTATTCGCAGTTTGGAATTACGACTTTTTTATACCCAACATATGCCAAGTACTGATAGAGGCCTTTGGTCATAATTGTCCCAAACCTCCCTGCAGTTTTCAAAATATCCCAAACATCCCAATTTCGAGGCCTGAGCCATATTTTGGAGCAAAATTCTGGCTCTCTGCACGTATTCGCTGTTTGAAATTACGACTTTTTATACCCAACATATGCAAAGTACTGAAGGCGGCAGTGAATCACATTTTGCACAAAGTCCCCTGCAGTTTTCAAAATATCCCAAATATCCAAATTTCGAGGCCTGAGCCATATTTTGCAGCCAAATTCAGACTCTCTGCACGTATTCGCAGTTTGAATTTACGACTTTTTTATACCTAACATATACCAAGTACTGAGAGCAGCGTTTGGTCACATATTTCCCAAACCTCCCTGCAGTTTTCAAAATATCCCAAATATCCTGATTTCGAGGCCTGAGCCATATTTTGGAGCCAAATTCCGGCTTTCTGCACGTATTCGCAGTTTGAAATTACGACTTTTTATACCCAACACATGCCAAGTCCTTAAAGCGGCAGTGAGTGACATTTGGCACAAACTCCCCTGCAGTTTTCGAAATATCCCAAATATCCCAATTTCGAGGCCTGATCCATATTTTGGAGCCAAATTCTGGCTTTCTGCACGTATTCGCAGTTTGAAATTACAAATTTTTATACCCAACATATGCCAAGTACTGAGAGCGTCGTTTGGTCACATAATTCCCAAACCTCCCTGCAGTTTTCAAAATATCCCAAACATTCAAATTTTGAGGCCTGATCCATATTTAGGAGCCAAATTCTGGCTCTCTGCACGTATTTGCAGTTTGAAATTACGATTTTTATACCCAACATATGCCAAATACTGAAAGCGGCGTTTGGTCATATTTGTTCCAAATCTCCCTACAGTTTTCAAAATATCCCAAACATCCCAATTTCGAGGCCTGAGCCATATTTTGGAGCCAAATTCAGGCTCTCTGCACGTATTCGCTGTTTGAAATTACGACTTTTATACCCAACATATGCCAAGTACTGAAAGCGGCGTTTGGTCATATATGTTCCAAATCTCCCTACAGTTTTCAAAATATCCCAAACATCCCAATTTCGAGGTCTGAGTCATATTTTGGAGCCAAATTCAGGCTCTCTGCACATATTCGCAGTTTGAAATTACGACTTTTCATACTCAACATATGCCAAGTACTGAAAGCAGCGTTTGGTCACATTTGTCCCAAACCCCTCAGCAGTTTTCAAAATATCCCAAACATCCCAATTTCGAGGCCTGATCCATATTTTACAGCCAAATTCTGGCTCTGTGCACGTATTCGCAGTTTGGAATTACGACTTTTTTAGACCCAACATATGCCAAGTACTGAAAGCGGCAATGAGTCACATTTTGCACAAAGTCCCCTGCAGTTTTCAAAATATCCCAAATATCCCAATTTCGAGGCCTGAGCCATATTTTGCAGCCAAATTCTGACTCTCTGCACGTATTCGCAGTTTGAAATTACGACTTTTTTATACCCAACATATGCCAAGTACTGAAAGCGGCAGTGAGTCACATTTTGTACAAACTCCAATGCAGTTTTCAAAATATCCCAAATATCCCGATTTCGAGGCCTGAGCCATATTTTGGAGCCAAATTCTGGCTTTCTGCACGTCTTCGCAGTTTGAAATTACAAATTTTTATACCCAACATATGCCAAGTACTAAAAGCGGCGTTTGGTCACATATTTCCCAAACCTCCCTGCAGTTTTCAAAATATCCCAAACATCCAAATTTCGAGGCCTGATCCATATTTTGGAGCCAAATTCTGGCTCTCTGCGCGTATTTGCAGTTTGAAATTACTATTTTTATACCCAACATATGCCAAGTACTGAAAGCGGCGTTTGGTCATATTTAAGAACATAAGAAGAACAAAGGTAACTGCAGAAGGCCTATTGGCCCATACGAGGCAGCTCCTATTCTATAACCACCCAATCCCACTCATATACTTGTCCAACCCATGCTTTTGAACAATATTACAGCAAAAAAGTAAGAAAACAATAACTGACTGAAATAATTATGGAACATCATATTCGCTGCAACTGCTGCCCCAGGGGGTCGCTGGGACTAGGTTTTACCGAGCACTTGTCACACTGTACCCATATATTGCACAACTTCTCTGCTCCCTCCCACAGCTAATGTATGTCATACAGTATTTTTTTCCCCGTGATCAGAGAATGCATTTTAACAATATGTAATGATGGGTTTGAATTTTTTTTCAGGTGCACCATGGGGTGTGTGATACTATAATGCATTGCAGTGGTTAATAAACAGTAGCATGGGTACTTTTGGCAAGGGCAAGAGGAACTTAAGCATTGATAAGAAGACTCATTGAAGAAATGTGATTGTGGTGGGAAAAAGCAGCTAGAAAAAGGAGTATGGCATTAGTACTATTACTGTTTGATTGAAGCACAAATGAAGCATATGAAGTACACAGAAATCATAGTGATGTGATATATCAATAAGAAAATCCTCTCATGATTCAAGAAAATGACTTTCTCAAAGCATATGGAGGTTATTTGTAAGAGCATGAAAGGTGCAGGTGATGAGTCACAATAACGTGGCTAAAGTAAGTTGACCAGACCACACACTAGAAGGTGAAGGGACGATGATGTTTCATTTAAGTCACAATCGACTCGAGAATGGTCCAGGACGGACCGAAACGTCGTCGTCCCTTCACCTTCCAGTGTGTGGTCTGGTCAACCTGAAAGGTAGTGGTAAGAATAGCCTTGGACTGACTTAGTGGTACAGTTACCACGAATATTTAAAATAAATTATTCCACATACTTACCAAAAACGGTTTAAAATTAAACTGATATCAGTTCCTGAAATTTGGACAGTTACATATTATTTTTACACTTTATATTCTTGGGGGATTCAGAGAAAACAAAACAAATCTGGGAAAATTAAATAACATAAAACATGGTCTCAAACTTAATACGTATTAAAAAATGCATTTTTATTTATGAATCACATTCCAAAATATTTGTAAATAATGATTTTGATGCACAGCAACACAGTTTATGATTTTATTAGGTACTAATAACCAGAGAAATTCAAGGGTAGAAATAGCCTAAGCTATTCTATCCTTTTGAGATGTATTTTATTATCTCAAACTTACTCGAACCAGAGAAATATAAAATCTTGATAGCTATAGATAAATTAGCACAATCCAACCCAAAGAACAACTTATATTAAATTCTAATAACCAAATTCACCCCAGTTGAACCAAGATACATCAGATGATGTAAGCCATTCTCTAACAGTTAATTCAAAAATCCATAAATAGTATGGGTACAATACCCTATGTTTGGCCACATGATCCAAGGAGGAAAGAAATGAAGTTAGTAATAAAAATGGGTAGTTTATAACAGATATGGGTAGTTAAGGAGTGGTGGCCAGCTTGCAGCCTCGACTCCTTCGCCATCAATTGCAGGACCTTGCTCAAAAAAACTAATTAGGGCATTCCATGCATAAATCCATTTAGATTCATCACCCCCCCCCCCCTTTCCCCAGCACTGTTTTGTTTAAGTGCCTCGGTTCACATGTCTGCACAAGGAAAAGGCGCTTATTATCGGACATCGATACCAAGAAAACGAATTAGAACAAACTAGCTCCTGTACCAGTGCACAGAATGAAACAAAAAATACTAGGAACTTTAAAATATACGCAAGAAACTTTCAAATGTGAAAGGTATCGAGTATAAACTTGTTAGAATAAATGGAACAAATTTCACCACGATTTAATGCCTAGTACAAAAATCATAGTTTTGGCTGTCAAATTTAAGTGTTAATATTTTATGCATCCAGGACTGCATTTTTCAACCTCTGACAATGAAATAATTCCAGGTCATACTTAAGAAAGACACGACTTTCATTGACAACTGAAAGGAGATGATTTGTCCCAAACCTCCCTGCAGTTTTCAAAATATCCCAAACATCCCAATTTCGAGGCCTGAGCCATATTTTGGAGCCAAATTCAGGCTCTCTGCACGTATTCGCTGTTTGAAATTACGACTTTTATACCCAACATATGCCAAGTACTGAAAGCGGCGTTTGGTCTTATTTGTCCCAAACTCCCCTGCAGTTTTCACAATATCCCAAACATCCCAATTTCGAGGCCTAAGTCATATTTTGGAGCCAAATTCAGGCTCTCTGCACGTATTCGCAGTTTGAAATTACGACTTTTCATACTCAACATATGCCAAGTACTGAAAGCGGCGTTTGGTCACATTTGTCCCAAACCCCACAGCAGTTTTCAAAATATCCCAAACATACGAATTTCGAGGCCTGAGCCATATTTTGGAGGCAAATTCTGGCTCTATGCACGTATTCGCAGTTTGAATTTACGACTTTTTATACCCAACACATGCCAAGTCCTGAAAGCGGCAGTGAGTGACATTTTGCACAAACTCCCCTGCAGTTTTCGAAATATCCCAAATATCCCAATTTCGAGGCCTGATCCATATTTTACAGCCAAATTCTGACTCTCTGCACGTATTCGCAGTTTGAAATTACGACTTTTTTATACCTAACATATACCAAGTACTGAAAGCAGCGTTTGGTCACATATTTCCCAAACCTCCCTGCAGTTTTCAAAATATCCCAAACATCCCAATTTCGAGGCCTGAGCCATATTTTGGAGCCAAATTCAGGCTCTCTGCACATATTCGCAGTTTGAAATTACGATTTTTATACCCAACATATGCCAAGTACTGAAAGCGGCGTTTGGTCATATTTGTTCCAAACCTCCCTACAGTTTTCAAAATATCCCAAACATCCCAATTTCGAGGCCTGAGCCATATTTTGGAGCCAAATTCAGGCTCTCTGCACGTATTCGCTGTTTGAAATTACGACTTTTATACCCAACATATGCCAAGTACTGAAAGCGGCGTTTGGTCATATTTTCCCAAACTCCCCTGCAGTTTTCAAAATATCCCAAACATCCCAATTTCAAGGCCTGAGTCATATTTTGGAGCCAAATTCAGGCTCTCTGCACTTATTCGCAGTTTGAAATTACGACTTTTCATACTCAACATATGCCAAGTACTGAGAGCGGCGTTTGGTCACATTTGTAACAAACCCCCAAGCAGTTTTCAAAATATCCCAAACATCCCAATTTCGAGGCCTGAGCCATATTTTGTAGCCAAATTCTAACTCTCTCCACGTATTCGCAGTTTGAAATTACGAATTTTTATACCCAACATATGCCATGTACTGAAGCGGCGTTTGGTCACATTTGTCCCAAACCTCCCTGCAGTTTTCAAAATATCCCAAACATCCCAATTTCGAGGCCTGAGCCATATTTTCGAGCCAAATTCTGGCTCTTTGCAGGTATTCGTAGTTTGAAAATACGACTTTTTATACCCAACATATGCCAAGTACTGAAAGCGGCGTTTGGTCACATTTGTCCCAATCCCCCCTGCAATTTTCAAAATATCCCAAAGATCCAAATTTCGAGGCCTGAGCCATATTTTGGAGCAAAATTCTGGCTCTCTGCACGTATTCGCTGTTTGAAATTACGACTTTTTATACCCAACATATGCCAAGTACTGAAAGCGGCGTTTGGTCACATTTGTCCCAATCCCCCCTGCAATTTTCAAAATATCCCAAAGATCCAAATTTCGAGGCCTGAGCCATATTTTCCAGCCAAATTCTGGCTCTCTGCACGTATTCGCAGTTTGAAATAACGACTTTTTATACCCAACATATGCCAAGTACTGAAAGCGGCGTTTGGTCACATTTGTCCCAATCCCCCCTGCAATTTTCAAAATATCCCAAAGATCCAAATTTCGAGGCCTGAGCCATATTTTGGAGCAAAATTCTGGCTCTCTGCACGTATTCGCTGTTTGAAATTACGACTTTTTATACCCAACATATGCCAAGTACTGAAAGCGGCAGTGAGTAACATTTTGCACAAACTCCAATGCAGTTTTCAAAATATCCCAAATATCCCGATTTCGAGGCCTGAGCCATATTTTGGAGCCAAATTCTGGCTTTTTGGACGTATTCGCAGTTTGAAATTACAATTTTTTATACCAAACATATGCCAAGTACTGAAAGCGTCGTTTGGTCACATAATTCCCAAACCTCCCTGCAGTTTTCAAAATATCTCAAACATTCAAATTTCGAGGCCTGATCCATATTTTAGAGCCAAATTCTGGCTCTCTGCACGTATTTGCAGTTTGAAATTACGATTTTTATACCCAACATATGCCAAGTACTGAAAGCGGCGTTTGGTCATATTTGTTCCAAACCTCCCTACAGTTTTCAAAATATCCCAAACATCCCAATTTCGAGGCCTGAGTCATATTTTGGAGCCAAATTCAGGCTCTCTGCACATATTCGCAGTTTGAAATTACGACTTTTCATACTCAACATATGCCAAGTACTGAAAGTGGCGTTTGGTCACATTTGTCCCAAACCCCCAAGCAGTTTTCAAAATATCCCAAACATACCAATTTCGAGGCCTGAGCCATATTTTGGAGGCAAATTCTGGCTCTATGCACGTATTCGCAGTTTGAATTTACGACTTTTTATACCCAACATATGCCAAGTCCTGAAAGCGGCAGTGAGTGACATTTTGCACAAACTCCCCTGCAGTTTTCGAAATATCACAAATATCCCAATTTCGAGGCCTGATCCATATTTTACAGCCAAATTCTGGCTCTGTGCACGTATTCGCAGTTTGGAATTACGACTTTTTTATACCCAACATATGCCAAGTACTGAAAGCGGCGTTTGGTCATATTTGTCCCGAACCTCCCTGCAGTTTTCAAAATATCCCAAACATCTAAATTTCGAGGCCTGAGCCATATTTTGGAGCCAAATTCTGGCTCTCTGCACGTATTCGCAGTTTGAAATTACGACGTTCTATACCCAACATATGCCAAGTACTGAAAGCGGTGTTTGGTCATGTTTGTACCAAACCCCCCAGCAGTTTTCAAAATAAATCAAATATCCCAATTTCGAGGCCTGAGCCATATATTGGTGCCAAATTCTGGCTCTATGCACGTATTCGCTGTTTGAAATTACGACTTTTTATACCCAACACATGCCAAGTCCTGAAAGCGCCAGTGAGTGACATTTTGCACAAACTCCCCTGCAGTTTTCGAAATATCCCAAATATCCCAAATTCGAGGCCTGAGCCATATTTTGGAGCCAAATTCTGGCTCTCTGCACGTATTCGAAGTTTGGAATTACGACTTTTTTATACCCAACATATGCCAAGTACTGAAAGCGGCAGTGAGTCACATTTTGCACAAACTCCCCTGCAGTTTTTAAAATATCCCAAATATCCCAATTTCGAGGCCTGAGCCATATTTTGTAGCCAAATTCTAACTCTCTGAACGTATTCGCAGTTTGAAATTACGAATTTTTATACACAACATATGCCATGTACTGAAAGCGGCGTTTGGTCACATTTGTCCCAAACCTCCCTGCAGTTTTCAAAATATCCCAACATCCCAATTTCGAGGCCTGAGCCATATTTTCGAGCCAAATTCTGGCTCTTTGCACGTATTCGTAGTTTGGAATTACGACTTTTTATACCCAACATATGCCAAGTACTGAAAGCGGTGTTTGGTCACATTTGTCCCAATCCCCCCTGCAATTTTCAAAATATCCCAAAGATCCCAATTTCGAGGCCTGAGCCATATTTTGGAGCAAAATTCTGGCTCTCTGCACGTATTCGCTGTTTGAAATTACGACTTTTTATACCTAACATATGCCAAGTACTGAAAGCGGCAGTGAGTAACATTTTGCACAAACTCCAAAGCAGTTTTCAAAATATCCCAAATATCCCGATTTCGAGGCCTGAGCCATATTTTGGAGCCAAATTCTGGCTTTCTGCACGTATTCGCAGTTTGAAATTACAAATTTTTATACCCAACATATGCCAAGTACTGAAAGCGTCGTTTGGTCACATAATTCCCAAACCTCCCTGCAGTTTTCAAAATATCCCAAACATTCAAATTTCGAGGCCTGATCCATATTTTGGAGCCAAATTCTGGCTCTCTGCACGTATTTGCAGTTTGAAATTACGATTTTTATACCCAATATATGCCAAGTACTGAAAGCGGCGTTTGGTCATATTTGTTCCAAATCTCCCTACAGTTTTCAAAATATCCCAAACATCCCAATTTCTAGGCCTGAGCCATATTTTGGAGCCAAATTCAGGCTCTCTGCACGTATTCGCTGTTTGAAATTACGACTTTTATACCCAACATATGCCAAGTACTGAAAGCGGCGTTTGGTCATATTTTCCCAAACTCCCCTGCAGTTTTCAAAATATCCCAAACATCCCAATTTCGAGGCCTGAGTCATTTTTTGGAGCCAAATTCAGGCTCTCTGCACATATTCGCAGTTTGAAATTACGACTTTTCATACTCACCATATGCCAAGTACTGAAAGCGGCGTTTGGTCACATTTGTCCCAAACCCCCATGCAGTTTTCAAAATATCCCAAACATACCAATTTTGAGGCCTGAGCCATAATTTGGAGGCAAATTCTAGCTCTATGCACGTATTCGCAGTTTGAAATTACGACTTTTTATACCCAACACATGCCAAGTCCTGAAAGCGGCAGTGAGTGACATTTTGCACAAACTCCCCTGCAGTTTTCGAAATATCCCAAATATCCCAATTTTGAGGCCTGAGCCATATTTTGGCGCCAAATTCTGGCTCTCTTCACGTATTCGCAGTTTGAAATTGCGACTTTTTTATACCCAAAATATGCCAAGTACTGAAAGCGGCGTTTGGTCATATTTGTCCCAAACCTCCCTGCAGTTTTCAAAATATCCCAAACATCCCAATTTCGAGGCCTGAGCCATATTTTGGAGCCAAATTCAGGCTCTCTGCACGTATTCGCAGTTTGAAATTACGACTTTTCATACTCAACATATGCCAAGTACTGAAAGCGGCGTTTGGTCACATTTCTCCCAAACCCCCCAGCAGTTTTCAAAATATCCCAAACATACCAATTTCGAGGCCTGAGCCATATTTTGGAGGCAAATTCTGGCTCTATGCACGTATACGCAGTTTGAAATTACGACTTTTTATACCCAACACATGCCAAGTCCTGAAAGCGGCAGTGAGTGACATTTAGCACAAACTCCCCTGCAGTTTTCGAAATATCCAAAATATCCCAATTTCGAGGCCTGATCCATATTTTACAGCCAAATTCTGGCTCTGTGCACGTATTCGCAGTTTGGAATTACGACTTTTTTATACCCAACATATGCCAAGTACTGAAAGCGGCAGTGAGTCACATTTTGCACAAAATCCCCCCTGCAGTTTTCAAAATATCCCAAATATCCCAATTTCGAGGCCTGAGCCATATTTTGCAGCAAAATTCTGGCTCTCTGCACGTATTCGCAGTTTGAAATTACGACTTTCTTATACCCAACATATACCAAGTACTGAAAGCTGCGTTTGGTCACATATTTCTCAAACCTCCCTGCAGTTTTCAAAATATCCCAAACATCCCCATTTGGAGGCCTGAGCCATATTTTGGAGCCAAATTCAGGCTCTCTGAACGTATTCGCAGTTTGAAATTACGTCTTTTTATACTCAACATATGCCAAGTACTGAAAGCGGAGTTTGGTCACATTTGTCCCAAACCCCCATGCAGTTTTCAAAATATCCCAAGCATACCAATTTCGAGGCCTGAGCCATAATTTGGAGGCAAATTCTGGCTCTATGCACGTATTCGCAGTTTGAAATTACGACTTTTTATACCCAACACATGCCAAGTCCTGAAAGCGGCAGTGAGTCACATTTTGCACAAAGTTCCCTGCAGTTTTCAAAATATCCCAAACATCCCAATTTCGAGGCATGAGCCATATTTTGGAGCCAAATTCTGGCTCTCTGCACGTATTTCCAGTTTGAAATTACGATTTTTAAACCCAACATATGCCAAGTACTGAAAGCGGCGTTTGGTCATATTTGTCCCAAACCTCCCTGCAGTTTTCAAAATATCCCAAACATCCCAATTTCGAGGCCTGAGCCATATTTTGGAGCAAAATTCTGGCTCTCTGCACGTATTTGCTGTTTGTAATTACCACTTTTTATTCCCAACATATGCCAAGTACTGAAAGCGGCATTGAGTCACATTTTGCACAAACTCCCCTGCAGTTTTCGAAATATCCAAAATATCCCAATTTCGAGGCCTGATCCACATTTTACAGCCAAATTCTGGCTCTGTGCACGTATTCGCAGTTGGCAATTACGACTTTTTTATACCCAACATATGCCAAGTACTGAAAGCGGCAGTGAGTCACATTTTGCACAAAATCTCCCGTGCAGTTTTCAAAATATCCCAAATATCCCAATTTCGAGGCCTGAGCCATATTTTGTAGCCAAATTCTGGCTCTCTGCACGTATTCGCAGTATGAAATTACGACTTTTTTATACCCAACATATACCAAGTACTGAAAGCTGCGTTTGGTCACATATTTCCCAAACCTCCCTGCAGTTTTCAAAATATCCCAAACATCCCAATTTCGAGGCCTGAGCCATATTTAGGAGCCAAATTCAAGCTCTATGCACGTGTTCGCAGTTTGAAATTACGACTTTTTATACGCAACATATGCCAAGTACTGAAAGTGGCGTTTGGTCACATTTGTCCCAAACCCCACAGCCGTTTTCAAAATATCCCAAACATACCAATTTCGAGGCCTGAGCCATATTTTGGAGGGAAATTCTGGCTCTATGTACGTATTCGCTGTTTGAAATTACGACTTTTTATACCCAACACATGCCAAGTCCTGAAAGCGGAAGTGAGTCACATTTTGCACAAACTCCCCTGCAGTTTTAAAAATATCCCAAATATCCCTATTTCGAGGCCTGAGCCATATTTTGGAGCCAAATTCTGGCTCTCTGAACGTGTTTGCTGTTTGAAATTACGACTTTTTATACCCAACATATGCCAAGTACTAAAAGCGGCAGTGAGTCACATTTTGCACAAACTCCAATGCAGTTTTCAAAACATTCCAAACATCCCAATTTCGAGGCCTGAGCCATGTTTTCGAGCCAAATTCTGGCTCTCTGCTCGTATTGGCAGTTTGAAATTACGACTTTTTTATACCCAACATATGCGAAGTAAAGAAATCGGCGTTTGGTCACATTTGTCCCAAAACTCCCTGCAATTTTCAAAATATTCCAAACATCCCAATTTCAAGGCCTGAGCCATATTTTGGAGCCAAATTCAGACTCGCTGCACGTATTGGCAGTTTGAAATTACGACTTTTCATACCCAACATATGCCAAGTACTGAAAGCGGCGTTTGGTCACATTTGTCCCAAACCCCCCTGCAGTTTTCAAAATATATCAAACATCCCAATTTCGAGGCCTGAGCCATATTTTTGAGGCAAATTCTGGCTCTATGCATGTATTCGCAGTTTGAAATTACGACTTTTTATACCCAACATATACCAAGTCCTGAAAGCGGCAATGAGTCACATTTTGCACAAACTCCCCTACAGTTTTCATAATATCCTAAATATCCTAATTTTGAGGCCTGAGCCATATTTTGGAGCCAAATTCTGGCTCTCTGCACGTATTTGCTGTTTGAAATTACGACTTTTTTTACCCAACATATGCCAAGTACTTAAAGCGGCAGTGAGTGACATTTTGCACAAACTCCCCTGCAGTTTTCGAAATATCCAAAATATCCCAATTTCGAGGCCTGATCCATATTTTACAGCCAAATTCTTGCTCTGTGCACGTATTCGCAGTTTGGAATTAAGACTTTTTTATACCCAACATATGCCAAGTACTGAAAGCGGCAGTAAGTCACATTTTGCACAAACTCCCCTGCAGTTTTCCAAATATCCCAATTTTGAGGCTGAGCCATATTTTGGAGCCAAATTCTGGCTCTCTGAACGTGTTTGCTGTTTGAAATTACGACTTTTTATACCCAACATATGCCAAGTACTAAAAGCGGCAGTGAGTCACATTTTGCACAAACTCCAATGCAGTTTTCAAAATAATCCAAACATCCCAATTTCGAGGCCTGAGCCATGTTTTCGAGCCAAATTCTGGCTCTCTGCTCGTATTCGCAGTTTGAAATTACGACTTTTTTATACCCAACATATGCGAAGTACTGAAATCGGCGTTTGGTCACATTTGTCCCAAAACTCCCTGCAATTTTCAAAATATTCCAAACATCCCAATTTCAAGGCCTGAGCCATATTTTGGAGCCAAATTCAGACTCGCTGCACGTATTCGCAGTTTAAAATTACGACTTTTCATACCCAACATATGCCAAGTACTGAAAGCGGCGTTTGGTCACATTTGTCCCAAACCTTTTTGCAGTTTTCAAAATATTCCAAACATCCCAATTTCGAGGCCTGAGCCATATTTTGGAGCCAAATTCAGGCTCGGTGCACGTATTCGCAGTTTGAAATTTCGACTTTTCATACCCAACATATGCCCAGTACTGAAAGCGGCGTTTGGTCACATATGTCCCAAACCCCCCAGCTGTTTTTAAAATATCCCAAACATACCAATTTCGAGGCCTGAGCCATATTTTGGAGGCAAATTCTGGCTCTATGCACTTATTCGCAGTTTGAAATTACGACTTTTTATACCCAACACATGCCAAGTCCTGAAAGCGGCAGTGAGTGACATTTTGCACAAACTCCCCTGCAGTTTTCGAAATATCCAAAATATCCCAATTTCGAGGCCTGATCCATATTTTATAGCCAAATTCTTGCTCTGTGCACGTATTCGCAGTTTGGAATTACGACTTTTTTATACCCAACATATGCCAAGTACTGAAAGCGGCAGTGAGTCACATTTTGCACAAAGTACCCTGCAGTTTTCAAAATATCCCAAATATCCCAATTTCGAGGCCTGAGCCAAATTTTGCAGCCAAATTCTGGCTCTCTGCACGTATTCGCAGTTTGAAATTACGACTTTTTTATACCCAACATATACCAAGTACTGAAAGCTGCGTTTGGTCACATATTTCCCAAACGTCCCTGCAGTTTTCAAAATATCCCAAACTTCCCAATTTCGAGGCCTGAGCCATATTTTGGAGCCAAATTCAGGCTCTCTGCACGTATTCGCAGTTTGAAATTACGTCTTTTTATACGCAACATATGCCAAGTACTGATAACGGCGTTTGGTCACATTTGTCCCAAACCCCCATGCAGTTTTCAAAATATCCCAAGCATACCAATTTCGAGGCCTGAGACATAATTTGGAGGCAAATTCTGGCTCTATGCACGTATTCGCAGTTTGAAATTACGATTTTTATACCCAACACATGCCAAGTCCTGAAAGCGGCAGTGAGTGACATTTTGAACAAACTCCCCTGCAGTTTTCGAAATATCCCAAATATCCCAATTTTGAGGCCTGAGCCATATTTTGGAGCCAAATTCTGGCTCTCTTCACGTATTCGCAGTTTGAAATTGCGACTTTTTTATACCCAAAATATGCCAAGTACTGAAAGCGGCGTTTGGTCATATTTGTCCCAAACCTCCCTGCATTTTTCAAAATATCCCAAACATCCCAATTTCGAGGCCTGAGCCATATTTTGGAGCCAAATTCAGGCTCTCTGCACGTATTCGCTGTTTGAAATTACGACTTTCATACCCAACATATGCCAAGTACTGAAAGCGGCAGTGAGTGACATTTTGAACAAACTCCCCTGCAGTTTTCGAAATATCCAAAATATCCCAATTTCGAGGCCTGATCCATATTTTACAGCCAAATTCTGGCTCTGTGCACGTATTCGCTGTTTGGAATTACGACTTTTTTTTACCCAACATATGCCAAGTACTAAAAGCGGCAGTGAGTCACATTTTGCACAAAATCCCCCCTGCAGTTTTCAAAATATCCCAAATATCCCAATTTCGAGGCCTGAGCCATATTTTGCAGCCAAATTCTGGCTCTCTGCACGTATTCGCAGTTTGAAATTACGACTTTTTTATACCCAACATATACCAAGTACTGAAAGCTGCGTTTGGTCACATATTTCCCAAACCTCCCTGCAGTTTTCAAAATATCCCAAACATCCCCATTTCGAGGCCTGAGCCCTATTTTGGAGCCAAATTCAGGCTCTCTGCACGTATTCGCAGTTTGAAATTACGTCTTTTTATACGCAACATATGCCAAGTACTGAAAGCGGCGTTTGGTCACATATGTCCCAAACCCCCATGCAGTTTTCAAAATATCCCAAGCATACCAATTTCGAGGCCTGAGACATAATTTGGAGGCAAATTCTGGCTCTATGCACGTATTCGCAGTTTGAAATTACGATTTTTTATACCCAACACATGCCAAGTCCTGAAAGCGGCAGTGAGTGACATTTTGAATAAACTCCCCTGCAGTTTTCGAAATATCACAAATATCCCAATTTCGAGGCCTGAGCCATATTTTGGAGCCAAATTCTGGCTCTCTGAACGTATTTGCTGTTTGAAATTACGACTTTTTATACCCAACAAATGCCAAGTACTAAAAGCGGCAGTGAGTCACATTTTGCACAAACTCCAATGCAGTTTTCAAAATAATCCAAACATCCCAATTTCGAGGCCTGAGCCATGTTTTCGAGCCAAATTCTGGCTCTCTGCTCGTATTCGCAGTTTGAAATTACGACTTTTTTATACCCAACATATGCGAAGTACTGAAATCGGCGTTTGGTCACATTTGTCCCAAACCTCCCTGCAATTTTCAAAATATTCCAAACATCCCAATTTCGAGGCCTGAGCCATATTTTGGAGGCAAATTCTGGCTCTATGCACGTATTCGCAATTTGAAATTACGACTTTTTATACCCAACATATACCAAGTCCTGAAAGCGGCAGTGAGTCACATTTTGCACAAACTCCCCTGCAGTTTTCATAATATCCTAAATATCCTAATTTTGAGGCCTGAGCCATATTTTGGAGCCAAATTCTGGCTCTCTGCACGTATTTGCTGTTTGAAATTACGACTTTTTTTACCCAACATATGCCAAGTACTTAAAGCGGCAGTGAGTCACATTTTACACAAACTCCAATGCAGTTTTCAAAATAATCCAAACATCCCAATTTCTAGGCCTGAGCCATATTTTCGAGCCAAATTCAGGCTCTCTGCACGTATTCGTAGTTTGAAATTACGACTTTTTTATACCCAACATATGCGAAGTACTGAAAGCGGCGTTTGGTCACATTTGTCCCAAACCTCTTTGCAGTTTTCAAAATATTCCAAACATCCCAATTTCGAGGCCTGAGCCATATTTTGGAGCCAAATTCAGGCTCGGTGCACGTATTCGCAGTTTGAAATTACGACTTTTCATACCCAACATATGCCCAGTACTGAAAGCGGCGTTTGGTCACATTTGTCCCAAACCGCCCAGCAGTTTTCAAAATATCCCAAACATACCAATTTCGAGGCCTGAGCCATATTTTGGAGGCAAATTCTGGCTCTATGCACGTATTCGCAGTTTGAAATTACGACTTTTTATACCCAACACATGCCAAGTCCTGAAAGCGGCAGTGAGTGACATTTTGCACAAACTCCCCTGCAGTTTTCGAAATATCCAAAATATCCCAATTTCGAGGCCTGATCCATATTTTACAGCCAAATTCTTGCTCTGTGCACGTATTCGCAGTTTGGAATTACGACTTTTTTATACCCAACATATGCCAAGTACTGAAAGCGGCAGTGAGTCACATTTTGCACAAAGTCCCCTGCAGTTTTCAAAATATCCCAAATATCCCAATTTCGAGGCCTGAGCCATATTTTGCAGCCAAATTCTGGCTCTCTGCACGTATTCGCAGTTTGAAATTACGATTTTTTATACCCAACATATACCAAGTACTGAAAGCTGCGTTTGGTCACATTTGTCCCAAACCCCCATGCAGTTTTCAAAATATCCCAAGCATACCAATTTCGAGGCATGAGCCATAATTTGGAGGCAAATTCTGGCTCTATGCATGTATTCGCAGTTTGAAATTAGACTTTTTATACCCAACACATGCCAAGTCCTGAAAACGGAAGTGAGTCACATTTTGCACAAAGTTCCCTGCAGTTTTCAAAATATCATAAACATCCCAATTTCGAGGCCTGAGCCATATTTTGGAGCCAAATTCTGGCTCTCTGCACGTATTTGCAGTTTGAAATTACGATTTTTAAACCCAACATATGCCAAGTACTGAAAGCGTCGTTTGGTCACATATTTCCCAAACCTCTCTGCAGTTTTCAAAATATCCCAAACATCCAAATTTCGGGGCCTGATCCATATTTTGGAGCCAAATTCAGGCTCTCAGCACGTATTCGCAGTTTGAAATTACGACTTTTCATACTCAATATATGCCAAGTACTGAAAGCGGCGTTTGGTCACATTTGTCCCAAACCCTCAGCAGTTTTCAAAATATCCCAAACATACTAATTTCGAGGCCTGAGCCATATTTTGGAGGAAAATTCTGGCTCTATGCACGTATTCGCAGTTTGAAATTACTACTTTTTATACCCAACACATGCCAAGTCCTGAAAGCGGCAGGGAGTCACATTTTGCACAAACTCCCCTGCAGTTTTCAAAATATCCCAAATATCCCATTTTCGAGGCCTGAGCACATATTTTGGAGTCAAATTCTGGCTCTCTGCACGTATTCGAAGTTTAAAATTACGAATTTTTTATACCCAACATATGCCAAGTACTGAAAGCGGCAGTGAGTCACATATTGCACAAACTCCAATGCAGTTTTCAAAATATCCCAAATATCCCAATTTCGAGGCCTGAGCCATATTTTGGAGCCAAATTCTGGCTTTCTGCACGAATTCGCAGTTTGAAATTACGAATTTTTATACCCAACATATGCCAAGTACTGAAAGCGGCTTTTGGTCACATATTTCCCAAACCTCTCTGCAGTTTTCAAAATATCCCAAACATCCAAATTTCGGGGCCTGATCCATATTTTGGAGTCAAATTCAGGCTCTCTGCACATATTCGCAGTTTGAAATTACGACTTTTTATACCCAACATATGCCAAGTACTGAAAGCAGCAGTGAGCCACATTTTGCACAAACTCTAATGCAGTTCTCAAAATAATCCAAACATCCCAATTTCGAGGCCTGAGCCATGTTTTCGAGCCAAATTCTGGCTCTCTGCACGTATTCGCAGTTTGAAATTACGACTTTTTTATACCCAACATATGCGAAGTACTGAAATAGGCGTTTGGTCACATTTGTCCCAAACCTCCTTGCAATTTTCAAAAAATTCCAAACATCCCAATTTCGAGGCCTGATCCATATTTTGGAGCCAAATTCAGACTCGCTGCACGTATTCGCAGTTTGAAATTACGACTTTTCATACCCAACATATGCCAAGTACTGAAAGCGGCGTTTGGTCACATTTGTCCCAAACCCCCCTGCAGTTTTCAAAATATCCCAAACATCCCAATTTCGAGGCCTGAGCCATATTTTGGAGGCAAATTCTATCTCTATGCACGTATTCGCAGTTTGAAATTACGACTTTTTATACCCAACACATGCCAAGTCCTGAAAGCGGCAGTGAGTGACATTTTGCACAAACTCCCCTGCAGTTTTCGAAATATCCAAAATATCCCAATTTCGAGGCCTGATCCATATTTTACAGCCAAATTCTTGCTCTGTGCACGTATTCGCAGTTTGGAATTACGATTTTTTTATACCCAACATATGCCAAGTACTGAAAGCGGCAGTGAGTCACATTTTGCACAAAGTCCCCTGCAGTTTTCAAAATATCCCAAATATCCCAATTTCGAGGCCTGAGCCATATTTTGCAGCCAAATTCTGGCTCTCTGCAAGTATTCGCAGTTTGAAATTACGACTTTTTTATACCCAACATATACCAAGTACTGAAAGCTGCGTTTGGTCACATATTTCCCAAACGTCCCTGCAGTTTTCAAAAAATATCCCAAACTTCCCAATTTCGAGGCCTGAGCCATATTTTGGAGCCAAATTCAGGCTCTCTGCACGTATTCGCAGTTTGAAATTACGTCTGTTTATACGCAACATATGCCAAGTACTGAAAGCGGCGTTTGGTCACATTTGTCCCAAACCCCCATGCAGTTTTCAAAATATCCCAAGCATACCAATTTCGAGGCCTGAGACATAATTTGGAGGCAAATTCTGGCTCTATGCACGTATTCGCAGTTTGAAATTACGACTTTTTATACCCAACACATGCCAAGTCCTGAAAGCGGCAGTGAGTGACATTTTGAACAAACTCCCCTGCAGTTTTCGAAATATCCCAAATATCCCAATTTTGAGGCCTGAGCCATATTTTGGAGCCAAATTCTGGCTCTCTTCACGTATTCGCAGTTTGAAATTGCGACTTTTTTATACCCAAAATATGCCAAGTACTGAAAGCGGCGTTTGGTCATATTTGTCCCAAACCTCCCTGCAGTTTTCAAAATATCCCAAACATCCCAATTTCGAGGCCTGAGCCATATTTTGGAGCCAAATTCAGGCTCTCTGCACGTATTCGCTGTTTGAAATTACGACTTTCATACCCAACATATGCCAAGTACAGAAAGTGGCGTTTGGTCATATTTGTCCCAAACTCCCCTGCAGTTTTCAAAATATCCAAAATATCCCAATTTCGAGGCCTGATCCATATTTTACAGCCAAATTCTGGCTCTGTGCACGTATTCGCTGTTTGGAATTACGACTTTTTTTTACCCAACATATGCCAAGTACTGAAAGCGGCAGTGAGTCACATTTTGCACAAAATCCCCCCTGCAGTTTTCAAAATATCCCAAATATCCCAATTTCGAGGCCTGAGCCATATTTTGCAGCCAAATTCTGGCTCTCTGCACGTATTCGCAGTATGAAATTACGACTTTTTTATACCCAACATATACCAAGTACTGAAAGCTGCGTTTGGTCACATTTGTCCCAAACCCCCATGCAGTTTTCAAAATATCCCAAGCATACCAATTTCGAGGCATGAGCCATAATTTGGAGGCAAATTCTGGCTCTATGCATGTATTCGCAGTTTGAAATTAGACTTTTTATACCCAACACATGCCAAGTCCTGAAAGCGGAAGTGAGTCACATTTTGCACAAAGTTCCCTGCAGTTTTCAAAATATCCCAAACATCCCAATTTCGAGGCCTGAGCCATATTTTGGAGCCAAATTCTGGCTCTCTGCACGTATTTGCAGTTTGAAATTACGATTTTTAAACCCAACATATGCCAAGTACTGAAAGCGTCGTTTGGTCACATATTTCCCAAACCTCTCTGCAGTTTTCAAAATATCCCAAACATCCAAATTTCGAGGCCTGAGCCATATTTTGGAGCCAAATTTTGGCTCTCTGCACGTATTCGCTGTTTGAAATTAGGACTTTTTATACCCAACATATGCCAAGTACTGAAAGCGGCATTGAGTCACATTTTGCACAAACTCCCCTGCAGTTTTCGAAATATCCAAAATATCCCAATTTCGAGGCCTGATCCACATTTTACAGCCAAATTCTGGCTCTGTGCACGTATTCGCAGTTTGGAATTACGACTTTTTTATACCCAACATATGCCAAGTACTGAAAGCGGCAGTGAGTCACATATTTCACAAACTCCAATGCAGTTTTCAAAATATCCCAAATATCCCAATTTCGAGGCCTGAGCCATATTTTGGAGCCAAATTCTGGCTTTCTGCACGAATTCGCAGTTTGAAATTACGAATTTTTATACCCAACATATGCCAAGTACTGAAAGCGGCTTTTGGTCACATATTTCCCAAACCTCTCTGCAGTTTTCAAAATATCCCAAACATCCAAATTTCGGGGCCTGATCCATATTTTGGAGTCAAATTCAGGCTCTCTGCACATATTCGCAGTTTGAAATTACGACTTTTTATACCCAACATATGCCAAGTACTGAAAGCAGCAGTGAGCCACATTTTGCACCAACTCTAATGCAGTTCTCAAAATAATCCAAACATCCCAATTTCGAGGCCTGAGCCATGTTTTCGAGCCAAATTCTGGCTCTCTGCACGTATTCGCAGTTTGAAATTACGACTTTTTTATACCCATCATATGCGAAGTACTGAAATCGGCGTTTGGTCACATTTGTCCCAAACCTCCTTGCAATTTTCAAAAATTTCCAAACATCCCAATTTCGAGGCCTGAGCCATATTTTGGAGCCAAATTCAGACTCGCTGCACGTATTCGCAGTTTGAAATTACGACTTTTCATACCCAACATATGCCAAGTACTGAAAGCGGCGTTTGTTCACATTTGTCCCAAACCCCCCTGCAGTTTTTAAAATATCCCAAACATCCCAATTTCGAGGCCTGAGCCATATTTTGGAGGCAAATTCTGGCTCTATGCACGTATTCGCAGTTTGAAATTACGACTTTTTATACCCAACACATGCCAAGTCCTGAAAGCGGCAGTGAGTGACATTTTGCACAAACTCCCCTGCAGTTTTCGAAATATCCAAAATATCCCAATTTCGAGGCCTGATCCATATTTTACAGCCAAATTCTTGCTCTGTGCACGTATTCGCAGTTTGGAATTACGACTTTTTTATACCCAACATATGCCAAGTACTGAAAGCGGCAGTGAGTCACATTTTGCACAAAGTCCCCTGCAGTTTTCAAAATATCCCAAATATCCCAATTTCGAGGCCTGAGCCATATTTTGCAGCCAAATTCTGGCTCTCTGCATGTATTCGCAGTTTGAAATTACGACTTTTTTATACCCAACATATACCAAGTACTGAAAGCTGCGTTTGGTCACATATTTCCCAAACGTCCCTGCAGTTTTCAAAATATTCCAAACTTCCCAATTTCGAGGCCTGAGCCATATTTTGGAGCCAAATTCTAGCTCTCTGCAAGTATTCGCAGTTTGAAATTACGACTTTTTTATACCCAACATATACCAAGTACTGAAAGCTGCGTTTGGTCACATTTGTCCCAAACCCCCATGCAGTTTTCAAAATATCCCAAGCATACCAATTTCGAGGCATGAGCCATAATTTGGAGGCAAATTCTGGCTCTATGCATGTATTCGCAGTTTGAAATTAGACTTTTTATACCCAACACATGCCAAGTCCTGAAAGCGGAAGTGAGTCACATTTTGCACAAAGTTCCCTGCAGTTTTCAAAATATCCCAAACATCCCAATTTCGAGGCCTGAGCCATATTTTGGAGCCAAATTCTGGCTCTCTGCACGTATTTGCAGTTTGAAATTACGATTTTTAAACCCAACATATGCCAAGTACTGAAAGCGTCGTTTGGTCACATATTTCCCAAACCTCTCTGCAGTTTTCAAAATATCCCAAACATCCAAATTTCGGGGCCTGATCCATATTTTGGAGCCAAATTCAGGCTCTCAGCACGTATTCGCAGTTTGAAATTACGACTTTTCATACTCAATATATGCCAAGTACTGAAAGCGGCGTTTGGTCACATTTGTCCCAAACCCCCCAGCAGTTTTCAAAATATCCCAAACATACTAATTTCGAGGCCTTAGCCATATTTTGGAGGAAAATTCTGGCTCTATGCACGTATTCGCAGTTTGAAATTACGACTTTTTATACCCAACACATGCCAAGTCCTGAAAGCGGCAGGGAGTCACATTTTGCAGAAACTCCCCTGCAGTTTTCAAAATATCCCAAATATCCCATTTTCGAGGCCTGAGCCATATTTTGGAGTCAAATTCTGGCTCTCTGCACGTATTCACAGTTTAAAATTTCGAATTTTTATACCCAACATATGCCATGTACTGAAAGCGGCATTTGGTCACATTTGTCCCAAACCTCCCTGCAATTTTCAAAATATCCCAAACATCCCAATTTCGAGGCCTGAGCCATATTTTGGAGCCAAATTTTGGCTCTCTGCACGTATTCGCTGTTTGAAATTAGGACTTTTTATTCCCAACATATGCCAAGTACTGAAAGCGGCATCTTCTTGAGATTATCTTGAGATGATTTCGGGGCTTTAGTGTCCCCGCGGCCCGGTCTTCGACCAGGCCTCCACCCCCAGGAAGCAGCCCATGACAGCTGACTAACACCCAGGTACCTATTTACTGCTAGGTAACAGGGGGCATAGGGTGAAAGAAACTCTGCCCAATGTTTCTCGCCGGCGCCTGGGATCGAACCCAGGACCACAGGATCACAAGTCCCGCGTGCTGTCCGCTCGGCCGACCGGCTACATACAGCAGTACCTATTTCTACCATCTAATTGGTCATTATGTCTGTATTTATGATGGTCCACATAGTTACAAATCTTATAAGCATTGAGTCACATTTTGCACAAACTCCCCTGCAGTTTTCGAAATATCCAAAATATCCCAATTTCGAGGCCTGATCCACATTTTACAGCCAAATTCTGGCTCTGTGCACGTATTCGCAGTTTGGAATTACGACTTTTTTATACCCAACATATGCCAAGTACTGAAAGCGGCAGTGAGTCACATATTGCACAAACTCCAATGCAGTTTTCAAAATATCCCAAATATCCCAATTTCGAGGCCTGAGCCATATTTTGGAGCCAAATTCTGGCTTTCTGCACGAATTCGCAGTTTGAAATTACGAATTTTTATACCCAACATATGCCAAGTACTGAAAGCGGCTTTTGGTCACATATTTCCCAAACCTCTCTGCAGTTTTCAAAATATCCCAAACATCCAAATTTCGGGGCCTGATCCATATTTTGGAGTCAAATTCAGGCTCTCTGCACATATTCGCAGTTTGAAATTACGACTTTTTATACCCAACATATGCCAAGTACTGAAAGCAGCAGTGAGCCACATTTTGCACAAACTCTAATGCAGTTCTCAAAATAATCCAAACATCCCAATTTCGAGGCCTGAGCCATATTTTGCAGCCAAATTCTGGCTCTCTGCACGTATTCGCAGTATGAAATTACGACTTTTTTATACCCAACATATACCAAGTACTGAAAGCTGCGTTTGGTCACATTTGTCCCAAACCCCCATGCAGTTTTCAAAATATCCCAAGCATACCAATTTCGAGGCATGAGCCATAATTTGGAGGCAAATTCTGGCTCTATGCATGTATTCGCAGTTTGAAATTAGACTTTTTATACCCAACACATGCCAAGTCCTGAAAGAGGAAGTGAGTCACATTTTGCACAAAGTTCCCTGCAGTTTTCAAAATATCCCAAACATCCCAATTTCGAGGCCTGAGCCATATTTTGGAGCCAAATTCTGGCTCTCTGCACGTATTTGCAGTTTGAAATTACGATTTTTAAACCCAACATATGCCAAGTACTGAAAGCGTCGTTTGGTCACATATTTCCCAATCCTCTCTGCAGTTTTCAAAATATCCCAAACATCCCAATTTCGAGGCCTGAGCCATATTTTGGAGCCAAATTTTGGCTCTCTGCACGTATTCGCTGTTTGAAATTAGGACTTTTTATACCCAACATATGCCAAGTACTGAAAGCGGCATTGAGTCACATTTTGCACAAACTCCCCTGCAGTTTTCGAAATATCCAAAATATCCCAATTTCGAGGCCTGATCCACATTTTACAGCCAAATTCTGGCTCTGTGCACGTATTCGCAGTTTGGAATTACGACTTTTTTATACCCAACATATGCCAAGTACTGAAAGCGGCAGTGAGTCACATATTGCACAAACTCCAATGCAGTTTTCAAAATATCCCAAATATCCCAATTTCGAGGCCTGAGCCATATTTTGGAGCCAAATTCTGGCTTTCTGCACGAATTCGCAGTTTGAAATTACGAATTTTTATACCCAACATATGCCAAGTACTGAAAGCGGCTTTTGGTCACATATTTCCCAAACCTCTCTGCAGTTTTCAAAATATCCCAAACATCCAAATTTCGGGGCCTGATCCATATTTTGGAGTCAAATTCAGGCTCTCTGCACATATTCGCAGTTTGAAATTACGACTTTTTATACCCAACATATGCCAAGTACTGAAAGCAGCAGTGAGCCACATTTTGCACCAACTCTAATGCAGTTCTCAAAATAATCCAAACATCCCAATTTCGAGGCCTGAGCCATGTTTTCGAGCCAAATTCTGGCTCTCTGCACGTATTCGCAGTTTGAAATTACGACTTTTTTATACCCATCATATGCGAAGTACTGAAATCGGCGTTTGGTCACATTTGTCCCAAACCTCCTTGCAATTTTCAAAAAATTCCAAACATCCCAATTTCGAGGCCTGAGCCATATTTTGGAGCCAAATTCAGACTCGCTGCACGTATTCGCAGTTTGAAATTACGACTTTTCATACCCAACATATGCCAAGTACTGAAAGCGGCGTTTGTTCACATTTGTCCCAAACCCCCCTGCAGTTTTCAAAATATCCCAAACATCCCAATTTCGAGGCCTGAGCCATATTTTGGAGGCAAATTCTGGCTCTATGCACGTATTCGCAGTTTGAAATTACGACTTTTTATACCCAACACATGCCAAGTCCTGAAAGCGGCAGTGAGTGACATTTTGCACAAACTCCCCTGCAGTTTTCGAAATATCCAAAATATCCCAATTTCGAGGCCTGATCCATATTTTACAGCCAAATTCTTGCTCTGTGCACGTATTCGCAGTTTGGAATTACGACTTTTTTATACCCAACATATGCCAAGTACTGAAAGCGGCAGTGAGTCACATTTTGCACAAAGTCCCCTGCAGTTTTCAAAATATCCCAAATATCCCAATTTCGAGGCCTGAGCCATATTTTGCAGCCAAATTCTGGCTCTCTGCATGTATTCGCAGTTTGAAATTACGACTTTTTTATACCCAACATATACCAAGTACTGAAAGCTGCGTTTGGTCACATATTTCCCAAACGTCCCTGCAGTTTTCAAAATATTCCAAACTTCCCAATTTCGAGGCCTGAGCCATATTTTGGAGCCAAATTCTAGCTCTCTGCAAGTATTCGCAGTTTGAAATTACGACTTTTTTATACCCAACATATACCAAGTACTGAAAGCTGCGTTTGGTCACATTTGTCCCAAACCCCCATGCAGTTTTCAAAATATCCCAAGCATACCAATTTCGAGGCATGAGCCATAATTTGGAGGCAAATTCTGGCTCTATGCATGTATTCGCAGTTTGAAATTAGACTTTTTATACCCAACACATGCCAAGTCCTGAAAGCGGAAGTGAGTCACATTTTGCACAAAGTTCCCTGCAGTTTTCAAAATATCCCAAACATCCCAATTTCGAGGCCTGAGCCATATTTTGGAGCCAAATTCTGGCTCTCTGCACGTATTTGCAGTTTGAAATTACGATTTTTAAACCCAACATATGCCAAGTACTGAAAGCGTCGTTTGGTCACATATTTCCCAAACCTCTCTGCAGTTTTCAAAATATCCCAAACATCCAAATTTCGGGGCCTGATCCATATTTTGGAGCCAAATTCAGGCTCTCAGCACGTATTCGCAGTTTGAAATTACGACTTTTCATACTCAATATATGCCAAGTACTGAAAGCGGCGTTTGGTCACATTTGTCCCAAACCCCCCAGCAGTTTTCAAAATATCCCAAACATACTAATTTCGAGGCCTTAGCCATATTTTGGAGGAAAATTCTGGCTCAATGCACGTATTCGCAGTTTGAAATTACGACTTTTTATACCCAACACATGCCAAGTCCTGAAAGCGGCAGGGAGTCACATTTTGCAGAAACTCCCCTGCAGTTTTCAAAATATCCCAAATATCCCATTTTCGAGGCCTGAGCCATATTTTGGAGTCAAATTCTGGCTCTCTGCACGTATTCACAGTTTAAAATTTCGAATTTTTATACCCAACATATGCCATGTACTGAAAGCGGCATTTGGTCACATTTGTCCCAAACCTCCCTGCAATTTTCAAAATATCCCAAACATCCCAATTTCGAGGCCTGAGCCATATTTTGGAGCCAAATTTTGGCTCTCTGCACGTATTCGCTGTTTGAAATTAGGACTTTTTATTCCCAACATATGCCAAGTACTGAAAGCGGCATCTTCTTGAGATTATCTTGAGATGATTTCGGGGCTTTAGTGTCCCCGCGGCCCGGTCTTCGACCAGGCCTCCACCCCCAGGAAGCAGCCCATGACAGCTGACTAACACCCAGGTACCTATTTACTGCTAGGTAACAGGGGCATAGGGTGAAAGAAACTCTGCCCAATGTTTCTCGCCGGCGCCTGGGATCGAACCCAGGACCACAGGATCACAAGTCCCGCGTGCTGTCCGCTCGGCCGACCGGCTCCATACAGCAGTACCTATTTCTACCATCTAATTGGTCATTATGTCTGTATTTATGATGGTCCACATAGTTACAAATCTTATAAGCATTGAGTCACATTTTGCACAAACTCCCCTGCAGTTTTCGAAATATCCAAAATATCCCAATTTCGAGGCCTGATCCACATTTTACAGCCAAATTCTGGCTCTGTGCACGTATTCGCAGTTTGGAATTACGACTTTTTTATACCCAACATATGCCAAGTACTGAAAGCGGCAGTGAGTCACATATTGCACAAACTCCAATGCAGTTTTCAAAATATCCCAAATATCCCAATTTCGAGGCCTGAGCCATATTTTGGAGCCAAATTCTGGCTTTCTGCACGAATTCGCAGTTTGAAATTACGAATTTTTATACCCAACATATGCCAAGTACTGAAAGCGGCTTTTGGTCACATATTTCCCAAACCTCTCTGCAGTTTTCAAAATATCCCAAACATCCAAATTTCGGGGCCTGATCCATATTTTGGAGTCAAATTCAGGCTCTCTGCACATATTCGCAGTTTGAAATTACGACTTTTTATACCCAACATATGCCAAGTACTGAAAGCAGCAGTGAGCCACATTTTGCACAAACTCTAATGCAGTTCTCAAAATAATCCAAACATCCCAATTTCGAGGCCTGAGCCATGTTTTCGAGCCAAATTCTGGCTCTCTGCACGTATTCGCAGTTTGAAATTACGACTTTTTTATACCCAACATATGCGAAGTACTGAAATCGGCGTTTGGTCACATTTGTCCCAAACCTACTTGCAATTTTCAAAAAATTCCAAACATCCCAATTTCGAGGCCTGATCCATATTTTGGAGCCAAATTCAGACTCGCTGCACGTATTCGCAGTTTGAAATTACGACTTTTCATACCCAACATATGCCAAGTACTGAAAGCGGCGTTTGGTCACATTTGTCCCAAACCCCCCTGCAGTTTTCAAAATATCCCAAACATCCCAATTTCGAGGCCTGAGCCATATTTTGGAGGCAAATTCTATCTCTATGCACGTACTCGCAGTTTGAAATTACGACTTTTTATACCCAACACATGCCAAGTCCTGAAAGCGGCAGTGAGTGACATTTTGCACAAACTCCCCTGCAGTTTTCGAAATATCCAAAATATCCCAATTTCGAGGCCTGATCCATATTTTACAGCCAAATTCTTGCTCTGTGCACGTATTCGCAGTTTGGAATTACGACTTTTTTATACCCAACATATGCCAAGTACTGAAAGCGGCAGTGAGTCACATTTTGCACAAAGTCCCCTGCAGTTTTCAAAATATCCCAAATATCCCAATTTCGAGGCCTGAGCCATATTTTGCAGCCAAATTCTGGCTCTCTGCAAGTATTCGCAGTTTGAAATTACGACTTTTTTATACCCAACATATACCAAGTACTGAAAGCTGCGTTTGGTCACATATTTCCCAAACGTCCCTGCAGTTTTCAAAAAATATCCCAAACTTCCCAATTTCGAGGCCTGAGCCATATTTTGGAGCCAAATTCAGGCTCTCTGCACGTATTCGCAGTTTGAAATTACGTCTGTTTATACGCAACATATGCCAAGTACTGAAAGCGGCGTTTGGTCACATTTGTCCCAAACCCCCATGCAGTTTTCAAAATATCCCAAGCATACCAATTTCGAGGCCTGAGACATAATTTGGAGGCAAATTCTGGCTCTATGCACGTATTCGCAGTTTGAAATTACGACTTTTTATACCCAACACATGCCAAGTCCTGAAAGCGGCAGTGAGTGACATTTTGAACAAACTCCCCTGCAGTTTTCGAAATATCCCAAATATCCCAATTTTGAGGCCTGAGCCATATTTTGGAGCCAAATTCTGGCTCTCTTCACGTATTCGCAGTTTGAAATTGCGACTTTTTTATACCCAAAATATGCCAAGTACTGAAAGCGGCGTTTGGTCATATTTGTCCCAAACCTCCCTGCAGTTTTCAAAATATCCCAAACATCCCAATTTCGAGGCCTGAGCCATATTTTGGAGCCAAATTCAGGCTCTCTGCACGTATTCGCTGTTTGAAATTACGACTTTCATATCCAACATATGCCCAGTACAGAAAGTGGCGTTTGGTCATATTTGTCCCAAACTCCCCTGCAGTTTTCAAAATATCCAAAATATCCCAATTTCGAGGCCTGATCCATATTTTACAGCCAAATTCTGGCTCTGTGCACGTATTCGCTGTTTGGAATTACGACTTTTTTTTACCCAACATATGCCAAGTACTGAAAGCGGCAGTGAGTCACATTTTGCACAAAATCCCCCCTGCAGTTTTCAAAATATCCCAAATATCCCAATTTCGAGGCCTGAGCCATATTTTGCAGCCAAATTCTGGCTCTCTGCACGTATTCGCAGTATGAAATTACGACTTTTTTATACCCAACATATACCAAGTACTGAAAGCTGCGTTTGGTCACATTTGTCCCAAACCCCCATGCAGTTTTCAAAATATCCCAAGCATACCAATTTCGAGGCATGAGCCATAATTTGGAGGCAAATTCTGGCTCTATGCATGTATTCGCAGTTTGAAATTAGACTTTTTATACCCAACACATGCCAAGTCCTGAAAGCGGAAGTGAGTCACATTTTGCACAAAGTTCCCTGCAGTTTTCAAAATATCCCAAACATCCCAATTTCGAGGCCTGAGCCATATTTTGGAGCCAAATTCTGGCTCTCTGCACGTATTTGCAGTTTGAAATTACGATTTTTAAACCCAACATATGCCAAGTACTGAAAGCGTCGTTTGGTCACATATTTCCCAAACCTCTCTGCAGTTTTCAAAATATCCCAAACATCCCAATTTCGAGGCCTGAGCCATATTTTGGAGCCAAATTTTGGCTCTCTGCACGTATTCGCTGTTTGAAATTAGGACTTTTTATACCCAACATATGCCAAGTACTGAAAGCGGCATTGAGTCACATTTTGCACAAACTCCCCTGCAGTTTTCGAAATATCCAAAATATCCCAATTTCGAGGCCTGATCCACATTTTACAGCCAAATTCTGGCTCTGTGCACGTATTCGCAGTTTGGAATTACGACTTTTTTATACCCAACATATGCCAAGTACTGAAAGCGGCAGTGAGTCACATATTGCACAAACTCCAATGCAGTTTTCAAAATATCCCAAATATCCCAATTTCGAGGCCTGAGCCATATTTTGGAGCCAAATTCTGGCTTTCTGCACGAATTCGCAGTTTGAAATTACGAATTTTTATACCCAACATATGCCAAGTACTGAAAGCGGCTTTTGGTCACATATTTCCCAAACCTCTCTGCAGTTTTCAAAATATCCCAAACATCCAAATTTCGGGGCCTGATCCATATTTTGGAGTCAAATTCAGGCTCTCTGCACATATTCGCATTTTGAAATTACGACTTTTTATACCCAACATATGCCAAGTACTGAAAGCAGCAGTGAGCCACATTTTGCACCAACTCTAATGCAGTTCTCAAAATAATCCAAACATCCCAATTTCGAGGCCTGAGCCATGTTTTCGAGCCAAATTCTGGCTCTCTGCACGTATTCGCAGTTTGAAATTACGACTTTTTTATACCCATCATATGCGAAGTACTGAAATCGGCGTTTGGTCACATTTGTCCCAAACCTCCTTGCAATTTTCAAAAAATTCCAAACATCCCAATTTCGAGGCCTGAGCCATATTTTGGAGCCAAATTCAGACTCGCTGCACGTATTCGCAGTTTGAAATTACGACTTTTCATACCCAACATATGCCAAGTACTGAAAGCGGCGTTTGTTCACATTTGTCCCAAACCCCCCTGCAGTTTTCAAAATATCCCAAACATCCCAATTTCGAGGCCTGAGCCATATTTTGGAGGCAAATTCTGGCTCTATGCACGTATTCGCAGTTTGAAATTACGACTTTTTATACCCAACACATGCCAAGTCCTGAAAGCGGCAGTGAGTGACATTTTGCACAAACTCCCCTGCAGTTTTCGAAATATCCAAAATATCCCAATTTCGAGGCCTGATCCATATTTTACAGCCAAATTCTTGCTCTGTGCACGTATTCGCAGTTTGGAATTACGACTTTTTTATACCCAACATATGCCAAGTACTGAAAGCGGCAGTGAGTCACATTTTGCACAAAGTCCCCTGCAGTTTTCAAAATATCCCAAATATCCCAATTTCGAGGCCTGAGCCATATTTTGCAGCCAAATTCTGGCTCTCTGCATGTATTCGCAGTTTGAAATTACGACTTTTTTATACCCAACATATACCAATTACTGAAAGCTGCGTTTGGTCACATATTTCCCAAACGTCCCTGCAGTTTTCAAAATATTCCAAACTTCCCAATTTCGAGGCCTGAGCCATATTTTGTAGCCAAATTCTAGCTCTCTGCAAGTATTCGCAGTTTGAAATTACGACTTTTTTATACCCAACATATACCAAGTACTGAAAGCTGCGTTTGGTCACATTTGTCCCAAACCCCCATGCAGTTTTCAAAATATCCCAAGCATACCAATTTCGAGGCATGAGCCATAATTTGGAGGCAAATTCTGGCTCTATGCATGTATTCGCAGTTTGAAATTAGACTTTTTATACCCAACACATGCCAAGTCCTGAAAGCGGAAGTGAGTCACATTTTGCACAAAGTTCCCTGCAGTTTTCAAAATATCCCAAACATCCCAATTTCGAGGCCTGAGCCATATTTTGGAGCCAAATTCTGGCTCTCTGCACGTATTTGCAGTTTGAAATTACGATTTTTAAACCCAACATATGCCAAGTACTGAAAGCGTCGTTTGGTCACATATTTCCCAAACCTCTCTGCAGTTTTCAAAATATCCCAAACATCCAAATTTCGGGGCCTGATCCATATTTTGGAGCCAAATTCAGGCTCTCAGCACGTATTCGCAGTTTGAAATTACGACTTTTCATACTCAATATATGCCAAGTACTGAAAGCGGCGTTTGGTCACATTTGTCCCAAACCCCCCAGCAGTTTTCAAAATATCCCAAACATACTAATTTCGAGGCCTGAGCCATATTTTGGAGGAAAATGCTGGCTCTATGCACGTATTCGCAGTTTGAAATTACGACTTTTTATACCCAACACATGCCAAGTCCTGAAAGCGGCAGGGAGTCACATTTTGCAGAAACTCCCCTGCAGTTTTCAAAATATCCCAAATATCCCATTTTCGAGGCCTGAGCCATATTTTGGAGTCAAATTCTGGCTCTCTGCACGTATTCACAGTTTAAAATTTCGAATTTTTATACCCAACATATGCCATGTACTGAAAGCGGCATTTGGTCACATTTGTCCCAAACCTCCCTGCAATTTTCAAAATATCCCAAACATCCCAATTTCGAGGCCTGAGCCATATTTTGGAGCCAAATTTTGGCTCTCTGCACGTATTCGCTGTTTGAAATTAGGACTTTTTATACCCAACATATGCCAAGTACTGAAAGCGGCATTGAGTCACATTTTGCACAAACTCCCCTGCAGTTTTCGAAATATCCAAAATATCCCAATTTCGCGGCCTGATCCACATTTTACAGCCAAATTCTGGCTCTGTGCACGTATTCGCAGTTTGGAATTACGACTTTTTTATACCCAACATATGCCAAGTACTGAAAGCGGCAGTGAGTCACATATTGCACAAACTCCAATGCAGTTTTCAAAATATCCCAAATATCCCAATTTCGAGGCCTGAGCCATATTTTGGAGCCAAATTCTGGCTTTCTGCACGAATTCGCAGTTTGAAATATCAAATTTTTATACCCAACATATGCCAAGTACTGAAAGCGGCTTTTGGTCACATATTTCCCAAACCTCTCTGCAGTTTTCAAAATATCCCAAACATCCAAATTTCGGGGCCTGATCCATATTTTGGAGTCAAATTCAGGCTCTCTGCACATATTCGCAGTTTGAAATTACGACTTTTTATACCCAACATATGCCAATTACTGAAAGCAGCAGTGAGCCACATTTTGCACAAACTCTAATGCAGTTCTCAAAATAATCCAAACATCCCAATTTCGAGGCCTGAGCCATGTTTTCGAGCCAAATTCTGGCTCTCTGCACGTATTCGCAGTTTGAAATTACGACTTTTTTATACCCAACACATGCGAAGTACTGAAATCGGCGTTTGGTCACATTTGTCCCAAACCTCCTTGCAATTTTCAAAAAATTCCAAACATCCCAATTTCGAGGCCTGAGCCATATTTTGGAGCCAAATTCAGACTCGCTGCACGTATTCGCAGTTTGAAATTACGACTTTTCATACCCAACATATGCCAAGTACTGAAAGCGGCGTTTGGTCACATTTGTCCCAAACCCCCCTGCAGTTTTCAAAATATCCCAAACATCCCAATTTCGAGGCCTGAGCCATATTTTGTAGGCAAATTCTGGCTGTATGCACGTATTCGCAATTTGAAATTACGACTTTTTATACCCAACATATACCAAGTCCTGAAAGCGGCAGTGAGTCACATTTTGCACAAACTCCCCTGCATTTTTCATAATATCCTAAATATCCCAATTTTGAGGCCTGAGCCATATTTTGGAGCCAAATTCTGGCTCTCTGCACGTATTTGCTGTTTGAAATTACGACTTTTTATACCCAACATATGCCAAGTACTAAAGCGGCAGTGAGTCACATTTTGCACAAACTCCAATGCAGTTTTCAAAATAATCCAAACATCCCAATTTCTAGGCCTGAGCCATATTTTCGAGCCAAATTCTGGCTCTCTGCACGTATTCGTAGTTTGAAATTACGACTTTTTTATACCCAACATATGCGAAGTACTGAAAGCGGCGTTTGGTTACATTTGTCCCAAACCTGTTTGCAGTTTTCAAAATATTCCAAACATCCCAATTTCGAGGCCTGAGCCATATTTTGGAGCCAAATTCAGGCTCTCTGCACGTATTCGCAGTTTGAAATTACGACTTTTCATACGCAACATATGCCAAGTACTGAAAGCGGCAGTGAGTGACATTTTGAACAAACTCCCCTGCAGTTTTCGAAATATCCAAAATATCCCAATTTCGAGGCCTGATCCATATTTTACAGCCAAATTCTGGCTCTGAGCACGTATTCGCAGTTTGGAATTACGACTTTTTTATACCCAACATATGCCAAGTACTGAAAGCGGATTGAGTCACATTTTGCACAAAGTCCCCTGCAGTTTTCAAAATATCCCAAATATCCCAATTTCGAGGCCTGAGCCATATTTTGCAGCTAAATTTTGGCTCTCTGCACGTATTCGCAGTTTAAAATTACTACTTTTTATACCCAACACATGCCAAGTCCTGAAAGCGGCAGTGAGTCACATTTTGAACAAACTCCCCCTGCAGTTTTCAAAATATCCCAAATATCCCAATTTCGAGGCCTGAGCCATATTTTGGAGTCAAATTCTGGCTCCCTGCACGTATTCGCAGTTTAAAATTACGAATTTTTATACCCAACATATGCCATGTACTGAAAGCGGCATTTGGTCACATTTGTCCCAAACCTCCCTGCAATTTTCAAAATATCCCTAACATCCCAATTTCGAGGCCTGAGCCATATTTTGGAGCCAAATTCTGGCTCTCTGCACGTATTCGCTGTTTGAAATTAGGACTTTTTATACCCAACATATGCCAAGTACTGAAAGCGGCATTGAGTCACATTTTTCACAAACTCCCCTGCAGTTTTCAAAATATCCTAAATATCCCAATTTTGAAGCTGAGCCATATTTTGAAGCCAAATTCTGGCTCTCTGCACGTATTTGCTGTTTGAAATTACGACTTTTTATACCCAACATATGCCAAGTACTAATAGAGGCAGTGAGTCACATTTTGCACAAACTCCAATGCAGTTTTCAAAATAATCCAAACATCCCAATTTCGAGGCCTGAGCCATGTTTTCGAGCCAAATTCTGGCTCTCTGCTCGTATTCGCAGTTTGAAATTACGACTTTTTTAAACCCAACATATGCGAAGTGCTGAAATCGGCGTTTGGTCACATTTGTCCCAAACCTCCCTGCAATTTTCAAAATATTCCAAACATCCCAATTTCGAGGCCTGAGCCATATTTTGGAGGCAAATTCTGGCTCTATGCACGTATTCGCAGTTTGAAATTACGACTTTTTATACCCAACACATGCCAAGTCCTGAAAGCGGCAGTGAGTGACATTTTGCACAAACTCCCCTGCAGTTTTCGAAATATCCAAAATATCCCAATTTCGAGGCCTGATCCATATTTTACAGCCAAATTCTGGCTCTGAGCACGTATTCGCAGTTTGGAATTACGACTTTTTTATACCCAACATATGCCAAGTACTGAAAGCGGATTGAGTCACATTTTGCACAAAGTCCCCTGCAGTTTTCAAAATATCCCAAATATCCCAATTTCGAGGCCTGAGCCATATTTTGCAGCTAAATTTTGGCTCTCTGCACGTATTCGCAGTTTGAAATTACGACTTTTTTATACCCAACATATACCAAGTACTGAAAGCTGCGTTTGGTCACATATTTCCCAAACCTCCCTGCAGTTGTCAATATATCCCAAACATCCAAATTTCGAGGCCTGTTTTATATTTTGGAGCTAAATTCTGGCTCTCTGCACGTATTTGCAGTTTGAAATTACGATTTTTATGCCCAACATATGCCAAGTACTGAAAGCGGCGTTTGGTCATATTTGTCCCAAACCTTCCTGCAGTTTTCAAAATATCCCAAACATCCCAATTTCGAGGCCTGAGCCTTATTTTGGAGCCAAATTCAGGCTCTCTTCACGTATTCGCTGTTTGAAATTACGACTTTTATACCCAACATATGCTAGGTACTGAAAGTGGCGTTTGGTCATATTTGTCCCAAACTCCCCTGCAGTTTTCAAAATATCCCAAACATCCCAATTTCGAGGCCTGAGCCATATTTTGGAGCCAAATTCAGGCTCTCTGCATGTATTCGCAGTTTGAAATTACGACTTTTCATACTCAATATATGCCAAGTACTGAAAGCTGCGTTTGGTCACATTTGTCCCAAACCCCCATGCAGTTTTCAAAATATCCCAAGCATACCAATTTCGAGGCATGAGCCATAATTTGGAGGCAAATTCTGGCTCTATGCATGTATTCGCAGTTTGAAATTAGACTTTTTATACCCAACACATGCCAAGTCCTGAAAGCGGAAGTGAGTCACATTTTGCACAAAGTTCCCTGCAGTTTTCAAAATATCCCAAACATCCCAATTTCGAGGCCTGAGCCATATTTTGGAGCCAAATTCTGGCTCTCTGCACGTATTTGCAGTTTGAAATTACGATTTTTAAACCCAACATATGCCAAGTACTGAAAGCTTCGTTTGGTCACATATTTCCCAAACCTCTCTGCAGTTTTCAAAATATCCCAAACATCCAAATTTCGGGGCCTGATCCATATTTTGGAGCCAAATTCATGCTCTCAGCACGTATTCGCTGTTTGAAATTACGACTTTTCATACTCAATATATGCCAAGTACTGAAAGCGGCGTTTGGTCACATTTGTCCCAAACCCCCCAGCAGTTTTCAAAATATCCCAAACATACTAATTTCGAGGCCTGAGCCATATTTTGGAGTAAAATTCTGGCTCTATGCACGTATTCGCAGTTTGAAATTACGACTTTTTATACCCAACACATGCCAAGTCCTGAAAACGGCAGGGAGTCACATTTTGCACAAACTCCCCTGCAGTTTTCAAAATATCCCAAATATCCCATTTTCGAGGCCTGAGCCATATTTTGGAGTCAAATTCTGGCTCTCTGCACGTATTCGCAGTTTAAAATTACGAATTTTTATACCCAACATATGCCATGTACTGAAAGCGGCATTTGGTCACATTTGTCCCAAACCTCCCTGCAATTTTCAAAATATCCCAAACATCCCAATTTCGAGGCCTGAGCCATATTTTGGAGCCAAATTTTGGCTCTCTGCACGTATTCGCTGTTTGAAATTAGGACTTTTTATACCCAACATATGCCAAGTACTGAAAGCGGCATTGAGTCACATTTTGCACAAACTCCCCTGCAGTTTTCGAAATATCCAAAATATCCCAATTTCGAGGCCTGATCCACATTTTACAGCCAAATTCTGGCTCTGTGCACGTATTCGCAGTTTGGAATTACGACTTTTTTATACCCAACATATGCCAAGTACTGAAAGCGGCAGTGAGTCACATATTGCACAAACTCCAATGCAGTTTTCAAAATATCCCAAATATCCCAATTTCGAGGCCTGAGCCATATTTTGGAGCCAAATTCTGGCTTTCTGCACGAATTCGCAGTTTGAAATTACGAATTTTTATACCCAACATATGCCAAGTACTGAAAGCGGCTTTTGGTCACATATTTCCCAAACCTCTCTGCAGTTTTCAAAATATCCCAAACATCCAAATTTCGGGGCCTGATCCATATTTTGGAGTCAAATTCAGGCTCTCTGCACATATTCGCAGTTTGAAATTACGACTTTTTATACCCAACATATGCCAAGTACTGAAAGCAGCAGTGAGCCACATTTTGCACAAACTCTAATGCAGTTCTCAAAATAATCCAAACATCCCAATTTCGAGGCCTGAGCCATGTTTTCGAGCCAAATTCTGGCTCTCTGCACGTATTCGCAGTTTGAAATTACGACTTTTTTATACCCATCATATGCGAAGTACTGAAATCGGCGTTTGGTCACATTTGTCCCAAACCTCCTTGCAATTTTCAAAAAATTCCAAACATCCCAATTTCGAGGCCTGAGCCATATTTTGGAACCAAATTCAGACTCGCTGCACGTATTCGCAGTTTGAAATTACGACTTTTCATACCCAACATATGCCAAGTACTGAAAGCGGCGTTTGGTCACATTTGTCCCAAACCCCCCTGCAGTTTTCAAAATATCCCAAACATCCCAATTTCGAGGCCTGAGCCATATTTTGGAGGCAAATTCTGGCTCTATGCACGTATTCGCAGTTTGAAATTACGACTTTTTATACCCAACACATGCCAAGTCCTGAAAGCGGCAGTGAGTGACATTTTGCACAAACTCCCCTGCAGTTTTCGAAATATCCAAAATATCCCAATTTCGAGGCCTGATCCATATTTTACAGCCAAATTCTTGCTCTGTGCACGTATTCGCAGTTTGGAATTACGACTTTTTTATACCCAACATATGCCAAGTACTGAAAGTGGCAGTGAGTCACATTTTGCACAAAGTCCCCTGCAGTTTTCAAAATATCCCAAATATCCCAATTTCGAGGCCTGAGCCATATTTTGCAGCCAAATTCTGGCTCTCTGCAAGTATTCGCAGTTTGAAATTACGACTTTTTTTATACCCAACATATACCAAGTACTGAAAGCTGCGTTTGGTCACATATTTCCCAAACGTCCCTGCAGTTTTCAAAATATTCCAAACATCCCAATTTCGAGGCCTGAGCCATATTTTGGAGCCAAATTCAGACTCGCTGCACGTATTCGCAGTTTGAAATTACGACTTTTCATACCCAACATATGCCAAGTACTGAAAGCGGCGTTTGTTCACATTTGTCCCAAACCCCCCTGCAGTTTTCAAAATATCCCAAACATCCCAATTTCGAGGCCTGAGCCATATTTTGGAGGCAAATTCTGGCTCTATGCACGTATTCGCAGTTTGAAATTACGACTTTTTATACCCAACACATGCCAAGTCCTGAAAGCGGCAGTGAGTGACATTTTGCACAAACTCCCCTGCAGTTTTCGAAATATCCAAAATATCCCAATTTCGAGGCCTGATCCATATTTTACAGCCAAATTCTTGCTCTGTGCACGTATTCGCAGTTTGGAATTACGACTTTTTTATACCCAACATATGCCAAGTACTGAAAGCGGCAGTGAGTCACATTTTGCACAAAGTCCCCTGCAGTTTTCAAAATATCCCAAATATCCCAATTTCGAGGCCTGAGCCATATTTTGCAGCCAAATTCTGGCTCTCTGCATGTATTCGCAGTTTGAAATTACGACTTTTTTATACCCAACATATACCAAGTACTGAAAGATGCGTTTGGTCACATATTTCCCAAACGTCCCTGCAGTTTTCAAAATATTCCAAACTTCCCAATTTCGAGGCCTGAGCCATATTTTGGAGCCAAATTCTAGCTCTCTGCAAGTATTCGCAGTTTGAAATTACGACTTTTTTATACCCAACATATACCAAGTACTGAAAGCTGCGTTTGGTCACATTTGTCCCAAACCCCCATGCAGTTTTCAAAATATCCCAAGCATACCAATTTCGAGGCATGAGCCATAATTTGGAGGCAAATTCTGGCTCTATGCATGTATTCGCAGTTTGAAATTAGACTTTTTATACCCAACACATGCCAAGTCCTGAAAGCGGAAGTGAGTCACATTTTGCACAAAGTTCCCTGCAGTTTTCAAAATATCCCAAACATCCCAATTTCGAGGCCTGAGCCATATTTTGGAGCCAAATTCTGGCTCTCTGCACGTATTTGCAGTTTGAAATTACGATTTTTAAACCCAACATATGCCAAGTACTGAAAGCGTCGTTTGGTCACATATTTCCCAAACCTCTCTGCAGTTTTCAAAATATCCCAAACATCCAAATTTCGGGGCCTGATCCATATTTTGGAGCCAAATTCAGGCTCTCAGCACGTATTCGCAGTTTGAAATTACGACTTTTCATACTCAATATATGCCAAGTACTGAAAGCGGCGTTTGGTCACATTTGTCCCAAACCCCCCAGCAGTTTTCAAAATATCCCAAACATACTAATTTCGAGGCCTGAGCCATATTTTGGAGGAAAATTCTGGCTCTATGCACGTATTCGCAGTTTGAAATTACGACTTTTTATACCCAACACATGCCAAGTCCTGAAAGCGGCAGGGAGTCACATTTTGCAGAAACTCCCCTGCAGTTTTCAAAATATCCCAAATATCCCATTTTCGAGGCCTGAGCCATATTTTGGAGTCAAATTCTGGCTCTCTGCACGTATTCACAGTTTAAAATTTCGAATTTTTATACCCAACATATGCCAAGTACTGAAAGCGGCTTTTGGTCACATATTTCCCAAACCTCTCTGCAGTTTTCAAAATATCCCAAACATCCAAATTTCGGGGCCTGATCCATATTTTGGAGTCAAATTCAGGATCTCTGCACATATTCGCAGTTTGAAATTACGACTTTTTATACCCAACATATGCCAATTACTGAAAGCAGCAGTGAGCCACATTTTGCACAAACTCTAATGCAGTTCTCAAAATAATCCAAACATCCCAATTTCGAGGCCTGAGCCATGTTTTCGAGCCAAATTCTGGCTCTCTGCACGTATTCGCAGTTTGAAATTACGACTTTTTTATACCCAACACATGCGAAGTACTGAAATCGGCGTTTGGTCACATTTGTCCCAAACCTCCTTGCAATTTTCAAAAAATTCCAAACATCCCAATTTCGAGGCCTGAGCCATATTTTGGAGCCAAATTCAGGCTCTCTGCACGTATTCGCAGTTTGAAATTACGACTTTTCATACCCAACATATGCCAAGTACTGAAAGCGGCGTTTGGTCATATTTGTCACAAACCCCCCCTGCAGTTTTCAAAATATCCCAAACATCCCAATTTCGAGGCCTGAGCCATATTTTGGAGGCAAATTCTGGCTGTATGCACGTATTCGCAATTTGAAATTACGACTTTTTATACCCAACATATACCAAGTCCTGAAAGCGGCAGTGAGTCACATTTTGCACAAACTCCCCTGCAGTTTTCATAATATCCTAAATATCCCAATTTTGAGGCCTGAGCCATATTTTGGAGCCCAATTCTGGCTCTCTGCACGTATTTGCTGTTTGAAATTACGACTTTTTATACCCAATATATGCCAAGTACTAAAGCGGCAGTGAGTCACATTTTGCACAAACTCCAATGCAGTTTTCAAAATAATCCAAACATCCCAATTTCTAGGCCTGAGCCATATTTTCGAGCCAAATTCTGGCTCTCTGCACGTATTCGTAGTTTGAAATTACGACTTTTTTATACCCAACATATGCGAAGTACTGAAAGCGGCGTTTGGTTACATTTGTCCCAAACCTGTTTGCAGTTTTCAAAATATTCCAAACATCCCAATTTCGAGGCCTGAGCCATATTTTGGAGCCAAATTCAGGCTCTCTGCACGTATTCGCAGTTTGAAATTACGACTTTTCATACGCAACATATGCCAAGTACTGAAAGCGGCAGTGAGTGACATTTTGAACAAACTCCCCTGCAGTTTTCGAAATATCCAAAATATCCCAATTTCGAGGCCTGATCCATATTTTACAGCCAAATTCTGGCTCTGAGCACGTATTCGCAGTTTGGAATTACGACTTTTTTATACCCAACATATGCCAAGTACTGAAAGCGGATTGAGTCACATTTTGCACAAAGTCCCATGCAGTTTTCAAAATATCCCAAATATCCCAATTTCGAGGCCTGAGCCATATTTTGCAGCTAAATTTTGGCTCTCTGCACGTATTCGCAGTTTAAAATTACTACTTTTTATACCCAACACATGCCAAGTCCTGAAAGCGGCAGTGAGTCACATTTTGAACAAACTCCCCCTGCAGTTTTCAAAATATCCCAAATATCCCAATTTCGAGGCCTGAGCCATATTTTGGAGTCAAATTCTGGCTCTCTGCACGTATTCGCAGTTTAAAATTACGAATTTTTATACCCAACATATGCCATGTACTGAAAGCGGCATTTGGTCACATTTGTCCCAAACCTCCCTGCAATTTTCAAAATATCCCTAACATCCCAATTTCGAGGCCTGAGCCATATTTTGGAGCCAAATTCTGGCTCTCTGCACGTATTCGCTGTTTGAAATTAGGACTTTTTATACCCAACATATGCCAAGTACTGAAAGCGGCATTGAGTCACATTTTTCACAAACTGCCCTGCAGTTTTCAAAATATCCTAAATATCCCAATTTTGAAGCTGAGCCATATTTTGAAGCCAAATTCTGGCTCTCTGCACGTATTTGCTGTTTGAAATTACGACTTTTTATACCCAACATATGCCAAGTACTAATAGAGGCAGTGAGTCACATTTTGCACAAACTCCAATGCAGTTTTCAAAATAATCCAAACATCCCAATTTCGAGGCCTGAGCCATGTTTTCGAGCCAAATTCTGGCTCTCTGCTCGTATTCGCAGTTTGAAATTACGACTTTTTTAAACCCAACATATGCGAAGTGCTGAAATCGGCGTTTGGTCACATTTGTCCCAAACCTCCCTGCAATTTTCAAAATATTCCAAACATCCCAATTTCGAGGCCTGAGCCATATTTTGGAGCCAAATTCAGACTCGCTGCACGTATTCGCAGTTTGAAATTACGACTTTTCATACCCAACATATGCCAAGTACTGAAAGCGGCGTTTGGTCACATTTGTCCCAAACCCCCCTGCAGTTTTCAAAATATCCCAAACATCCCAATTTCGAGGCCTGAGCCATATTTTGGAGGCAAATTCTGGCTCTATGCACGTATTCGCAGTTTGAAATTACGACTTTTTATACCCAACACATGCCAAGTCCTGAAAGCGGCAGTGAGTGACATTTTGCACAAACTCCCCTGCAGTTTTCGAAATATCCAAAATATCCCAATTTCGAGGCCTGATCCATATTTTACAGCCAAATTCTGGCTCTGAGCACGTATTCGCAGTTTGGAATTACGACTTTTTTATACCCAACATATGCCAAGTACTGAAAGCGGATTGAGTCACATTTTGCACAAAGTCCCCTGCAGTTTTCAAAATATCCCAAATATCCCAATTTCGAGGCCTGAGCCATATTTTGCAGCTAAATTTTGGCTCTCTGCACGTATTCGCAGTTTGAAATTACGACTTTTTTATACCCAACATATACCAAGTACTGAAAGCTGCGTTTGGTCACATATTTCCCAAACCTCCCTGCAGTTGTCAATATATCCCAAACATCCAAATTTCGAGGCCTGTTTTATATTTTGGAGCTAAATTCTGGTTCTCTGCACGTATTTGCAGTTTGAAATTACGATGTTTATGCCCAACATATGCCAAGTACTGAAAGCGGCGTTTGGTCATATTTGTCCCAAACCTTCCTGCAGTTTTCAAAATATCCCAAACATCCCAATTTCGAGGCCTGAGCCTTATTTTGGAGCCAAATTCAGGCTCTCTTCACGTATTCGCTGTTTGAAATTACGACTTTTATACCCAACATATGCTAGGTACTGAAAGTGGCGTTTGGTCATATTTGTCCCAAACTCCCCTGCAGTTTTCAAAATATCCCAAACATCCCAATTTCGAGGCCTGAGCCATATTTTGGAGCCAAATTCAGGCTCTCTGCATGTATTCGCAGTTTGAAATTACGACTTTTCATACTCAATATATGCCAAGTACTGAAAGCGGCGTTTGGTCACATTTGTCCCAAACCCCCCAGCAGTTTTCAAAATATCCCAAACATACCAATTTCGAGGCCTGAGCCATATTTTGGAGGCAAATTCTGGCTCTATACACGTATTCGCAGTTTGAAATTACTACTTTTTATACCCAACACATGCCAAGTCCTGAAAGCGGCAGTGAGTCACATTTTGAACAAACTCCCTTGCAGTTTTCAAAATATCCCAAATATCCCAATTTCGAGGCCTGAGCCATATTTTGGAGTCAAATTCTGGCTCTCTGCACGTATTCGCAGTTTAAAATTACGAATTTTTATACCCAACATATGCCATGTACTGAAAGCGGCAATTGGTCACATTTGTCCCAAACCTCCCTGCAATTTTCAAAATATCCCTAACATCCCAATTTCGAGGCCTGAGCCATATTTTGGAGCCAAATTCTGGCTCTCTGCACGTATTCGCTGTTTGAAATTAGGACTTTTTATACCCAACATATGCCAAGTACTGAAAGCGGCATTGAGTCACATTTTTCACAAACTCCCCTGCAGTTTTCAAAATATCCTAAATATCTCAATTTTGAGGCTGAGCCATATTTTGAAGCCAAATTCTGGCTCTCTGCACGTATTTGCTGTTTGAAATTACGACTTTTTATACCCAACATATGCCAAGTACTAATAGAGGCAGTGAGTCACATTTTGCACAAACTCCAATGCAGTTTTCAAAATAATCCAAACATCCCAATTTCGAGGCCTGATCCATATTTTACAGCCAAATTCTGACTCTGTGCACGTATTCGCTGTTTGGAATTACGACTTTTTTTTACCCAACATATGCCAAGTACTGAAAGCGGCAGTGAGTCACATTTTGCACAAAATCCCCCCTGCAGTTTTCAAAATATCCCAAATATCCCAATTTCGAGGCCTGAGCCATATTTTGCAGCCAAATTCTGGCTCTCTGCACGTATTCGCAGTATGAAATTACGACTTTTTTATACCCAACATATACCAAGTACTGAAAGCTGCGTTTGGTCACATTTGTCCCAAACCCCCATGCAGTTTTCAAAATATCCCAAGCATACCAATTTCGAGGCATGAGCCATAATTTGGAGGCAAATTCTGGCTCTATGCATGTATTCGCAGTTTGAAATTAGACTTTTTATACCCAACACATGCCAAGTCCTGAAAGCGGAAGTGAGTCACATTTTGCACAAAGTTCCCTGCAGTTTTCAAAATATCCCAAACATCCCAATTTCGAGGCCTGAGCCATATTTTGGAGCCAAATTCTGGCTCTGTGCACGTATTCGCAGTTTGAAATTACGACTTTTTATACCCAACACATGCCAAGTCCTGAAAACGGCAGGGAGTCACATTTTGCACAAACTCCCCTGCAGTTTTCAAAATATCCCAAATATCCCATTTTCGAGGCCTGAGCCATATTTTGGAGTCAAATTCTGGCTCTCTGCACGTATTCGCAGTTTAAAATTACGAATTTTTATACCCAACATATGCCATGTACTGAAAGCGGCATTTGGTCACATTTGTCCCAAACCTCCCTGCAATTTTCAAAATATCCCAAACATCCCAATTTCGAGGCCTGAGCCATATTTTGGAGCCAAATTTTGGCTCTCTGCACGTATTCGCTGTTTGAAATTAGGACTTTTTATACCCAACATATGCCAAGTACTGAAAGCGGCATTGAGTCACATTTTGCACAAACTCCCCTGCAGTTTTCGAAATATCCAAAATATCCCAATTTCGAGGCCTGATCCACATTTTACAGCCAAATTCTGGCTCTGTGCACGTATTCGCAGTTTGGAATTACGACTTTTTTATACCCAACATATGCCAAGTACTGAAAGCGGCAGTGAGTCACATATTGCACAAACTCCAATGCAGTTTTCAAAATATCCCAAATATCCCAATTTCGAGGCCTGAGCCATATTTTGGAGCCAAATTCTGGCTTTCTGCACGAATTCGCAGTTTGAAATTACGAATTTTTATACCCAACATATGCCAAGTACTGAAAGCGGCTTTTGGTCACATATTTCCCAAACCTCTCTGCAGTTTTCAAAATATCCCAAACATCCAAATTTCGGGGCCTGATCCATATTTTGGAGTCAAATTCAGGCTCTCTGCACATATTCGCAGTTTGAAATTACGACTTTTTATACCCAACATATGCCAAGTACTGAAAGCAGCAGTGAGCCACATTTTGCACAAACTCTAATGCAGTTCTCAAAATAATCCAAACATCCCAATTTCGAGGCCTGAGCCATGTTTTCGAGCCAAATTCTGGCTCTCTGCACGTATTCGCAGTTTGAAATTACGACTTTTTTATACCCATCATATGCGAAGTACTGAAATCGGCGTTTGGTCACATTTGTCCCAAACCTCCTTGCAATTTTCAAAAAATTCCAAACATCCCAATTTCGAGGCCTGAGCCATATTTTGGAACCAAATTCAGACTCGCTGCACGTATTCGCAGTTTGAAATTACGACTTTTCATACCCAACATATGCCAAGTACTGAAAGCGGCGTTTGGTCACATTTGTCCCAAACCCCCCTGCAGTTTTCAAAATATCCCAAACATCCCAATTTCGAGGCCTGAGCCATATTTTGGAGGCAAATTCTGGCTCTATGCACGTATTCGCAGTTTGAAATTACGACTTTTTATACCCAACACATGCCAAGTCCTGAAAGCGGCAGTGAGTGACATTTTGCACAAACTCCCCTGCAGTTTTCGAAATATCCAAAATATCCCAATTTCGAGGCCTGATCCATATTTTACAGCCAAATTCTTGCTCTGTGCACGTATTCGCAGTTTGGAATTACGACTTTTTTATACCCAACATATGCCAAGTACTGAAAGCGGCAGTGAGTCACATTTTGCACAAAGTCCCCTGCAGTTTTCAAAATATCCCAAATATCCCAATTTCGAGGCCTGAGCCATATTTTGCAGCCAAATTCTGGCTCTCTGCAAGTATTCGCAGTTTGAAATTACGACTTTTTTTATACCCAACATATACCAAGTACTGAAAGCTGCGTTTGGTCACATATTTCCCAAACGTCCCTGCAGTTTTCAAAATATCCCAAACTTCCCAATTTCGAGGCCTGAGCCATATTTTGGAGCCAAATTCTGGCTCTCTGCAAGTATTCGCAGTTTGAAATTACGACTTTTTTATACCCAACATATACCAAGTACTGAAAGCTGCGTTTGGTCACATTTGTCCCAAACCCCCATGCAGTTTTCAAAATATCCCAAGCATACCAATTTCGAGGCATGAGCCATAATTTGGAGGCAAATTCTGGCTCTATGCATGTATTCGCAGTTTGAAATTAGACTTTTTATACCCAACACATGCCAAGTCCTGAAAGCGGAAGTGAGTCACATTTTGCACAAAGTTCCCTGCAGTTTTCAAAATATCCCAAACATCCCAATTTCGAGGCCTGAGCCATATTTTGGAGCCAAATTCTGGCTCTCTGCACGTATTTGCAAATTGAAATTACGATTTTTAAACCCAACATATGCCAAGTACTGAAAGCGTCGTTTGGTCACATATTTCCCAAACCTCTCTGCAGTTTTCAAAATATCTCAAATATCCAAATTTCGGGGCCTGATCCATATTTTGGAGCCAAATTCAGGATCTCAGCACGTATTCGCAGTTTGAAATTACGACTTTTCATACTCAATATATGCCAAGTACTGAAAGCGGCGTTTGGTCACATTTGTCCCAAACCCCCCAGCAGTTTTCAAAATATCCCAAACATACTAATTTCGAGGCCTGAGCCATATTTTGGAGGAAAATTCTGGCTCTATGCACGTATTCGCAGTTTGAAATTACGACTTTTTATACCCAACACATGCCAAGTCCTGAAAGCGGCGTTTGGTCACATTTGTCCCAAACACCCCGCAGTTTTCAAAATATCCCAAACATCCCAATTTCGAGGCCTGAGCCATATTTTGGAGGCAAATTCTGGCTGTATGCACGTATTCGCAGTTTGAAATTACGGCTTTTTATACCCAACATATACCAAGTCCTGAAAGCGGCAGTAAGTCACATTTTGCACAAACTCCCCTGCAGTTTTCATAATATCCTAAATATCCCAATTTTGAGGCCTGAGCCATATTTTGGAGCCAAATTCTGGCTCTCTGCACGTATTTGCTGTTTGAAATTACGACTTTTTATACCCAACATATGCCAAGTACTAAAGCGGCAGTGAGTCACATTTTGCACAAACTCCAATGCAGTTTTCAAAAAAATCCAAACATCCCAATTTCTAGGCCTGAGCCATATTTTCGAGCCAAATTCTGGCTCTCTGCACGTATTCGTAGTTTGAAATTACGATTTTTTATACCCAACATATGCGAAGTACTGAAAGCGGCGTTTGGTTACATTTGTCCCAAACCTGTTTGCAGTTTTCAAAATATTCCAAACATCCCAATTTCGAGGCCTGAGCCATATTTTGGAGCCAAATTCAGGCTCTCTGCACGTATTCGCAGTTTGAAATTACGACTTTTCATACGCAACATATGCCAAGTACTGAAAGCGGCAGTGAGTGACATTTTGAACAAACTCCCCTGCAGTTTTCGAAATATCCAAAATATCCCAATTTCGAGGCCTGATCCATATTTTACAGCCAAATTCTGGCTCTGAGCACGTATTCGCAGTTTGGAATTACGACTTTTTTATACCCAACATATGCCAAGTACTGAAAGCGGATTGAGTCACATTTTGCACAAAGTCCCCTGCAGTTTTCAAAATATCCCAATTTCGAGGCCTGAGCCATATTTTGCAGCTAAATTTTGGCTCTCTGCACGTATTCGCAGCTTGAAATTACGACTTTTTTATACCCAACATATACCAAGTACTGAAAGCTGCGTTTGGTCACATATTTCCCAAACCTCCCTGCAGTTGTCAATATATCCCAAACATCCAAATTTCGAGGCCTGATTTATATTTTGGAGCTAAATTCTGGCTCTCTGCACGTATTTGCAGTTTGAAATTACGATTTTTATGCCCAACATATGCCAAGTACTGAAAGCGGCGTTTGGTCATATTTGTCCCAAACCTTCCTGCAGTTTTCAAAATATCCCAAACATCCCAATTTCGAGGCCTGAGCCTTATTTTGGAGCCAAATTCAGGCTCTCTGCACGTATTCGCTGTTTGAAATTACGACTTTTATACCCAACATATGCCAGGTACTGAAAGTGGCGTTTGGTCATATTTGTCCCAAACTCCCCTGCAGTTTTCAAAATATCCCAAACATCCCAATTTCGAGGCCTGAGCCATATTTTGGAGCCAAATTCAGGCTCTCTGCATGTATTCGCAGTTTGAAATTACGACTTTTCATACTCAATATATGCCAAGTACTGAAAGCTGCGTTTGGTCACATTTGTCCCAAACCCCCCAGCAGTTTTCAAAATATCCCAAACATACCAATTTCGAGGCCTGAGCCATATTTTGGAGGCAAATTCTGGCTCTATACACGTATTCGCAGTTTGAAATTACTACTTTTTATACCCAACACATGCCAAGTCCTGAAAGCGGCAGTGAGTCACATTTTGAACAAACTCCCCTGCAGTTTTCAAAATATCCCAAATATCCCAATTTCGAGGCCTGAGCCATATTTTGGAGTCAAATTCTGGCTCTCTGCACGTATTCGCAGTTTAAAATTACGAATTTTTATACCCAACATATGCCATGTACTGAAAGCGGCATTTGGTCACATTTGTCCCAAACCTCCCTGCAATTTTCAAAATATCCATAACATCCCAATTTCGAGGCCTGAGCCATATTTTGGAGCCAAATTCTGGCTCTCTGCACGTATTCGCTGTTTGAAATTAGGACTTTTTATACCCAACATATGCCAAGTACTGAAAGCGGCATTGAGTCACATTTTTCACAAACTCCCCTGCAGTTTTCAAAATATCCTAAATATCCCAATTTTGAAGCTGAGCCATATTTTGAAGCCAAATTCTGGCTCTCTGCACGTATTTGCTGTTTGAAATTACGACTTTTTATACCCAACATATGCCAAGTACTAATAGAGGCAGTGAGTCACATTTTGCACAAACTCCAATGCAGTTTTCAAAATAATCCAAACATCCCAATTTCGAGGCCTGAGCCATGTTTTCGAGCCAAATTCTGGCTCTCTGCTCGAATTCGCAGTTTGAAATTACGACTTTTTTATACCCAACATATGCGAAGTACTGAAATCGGCGTTTGGTCACATTTGTCCCAAACCTCCCTGCAATTTTCAAAATATTCCAAACATCCCAATTTCGAGGCCTGAGCCATATTTTGGAGCCAAATTCAGACTCGCTGCACGTATTCGCAGTTTGAAATTACGACTTTTCATACCCAACATATGCCAAGTACTGAAAGCGGCGTTTGGTCACATTTGTCCCAAACCCCCCTGCAGTTTTCAAAATATCCCAAACATCCCAATTTCGAGGCCTGAGCCATATTTTGGAGGAAAATTCGGGCTCTATGCACGTATTCGCAGTTTGAAATTACGACTTTTTATACCCAACACATGCCAAGTCCTGAAAGCGGCAGTGAGTGACATTTTGCACAAACTCCCCTGCAGTTTTCGAAATATCCAAAATATCCCAATTTCGAGGCCTGATCCATATTTTACAGCCAAATTCTGGCTCTGAGCACGTATTCGCAGTTTGGAATTACGACTTTTTTATACCCAACATATGCAAAGTACTGAAAGCGGATTGAGTCACATTTTGAACAAAGTCCGCTGCAGTTTTCAAAATATCCCAAATATCCCAATTTCGAGGCCTGAGCCATATTTTGCAGCTAAATTTTGGCTCTCTGCACGTATTCGCAGTTTGAAATTACGACTTTTTTATACCCAACATATACCAAGTACTGAAAGCTGCGTTTGGTCACATATTTCCCAAACCTCCCTGCAGTTGTCAATATATCCCAAACATCCAAATTTCGAGGCCTGTTTTATATTTTGGAGCTAAATTCTGGCTCTCTGCACGTATTTGCAGTTTGAAATTACGATTTTTATGCCCAACATATGCCAAGTACTGAAAGCGGCGTTTGGTCATATTTGTCCCAAACCTTCCTGCAGTTTTCAAAATATCCCAAACATCCCAATTTCGAGGCCTGAGCCTTATTTTGGAGCCAAATTCAGGCTCTCTGCACGTATTCGCTGTTTGAAATTACGACTTTTATACCCAACATATGCCAGGTACTGAAAGTGGCGTTTGGTCATATTTGTCCCAAACTCCCCTGCAGTTTTCAAAATATCCCAAACATCCCAATTTCGAGGCCTGAGCCATATTTTGGAGCCAAATTCAGGCTCTCTGCATGTATTCGCAGTTTGAAATTACGACTTTTCATACTCAATATATGCCAAGTACTGAAAGCGGCGTTTGGTCACATTTGTCCCAAACCCCCCAGCAGTTTTCAAAATATCCCAAACATACCAATTTCGAGGCCTGAGCCATATTTTGGAGGCAAATTCTGGCTCTATACACGTATTCGCAGTTTGAAATTACTACTTTTTATACCCAACACATGCCAAGTCCTGAAAGCGGCAGTGAGTCACATTTTGAACAAACTCCCCTGCAGTTTTCAAAATATCCCAAATATCCCAATTTCGAGGCCTGAGCCATATTTTGGAGTCAAATTCTGGCTCTCTGCACGTATTCGCAGTTTAAAATTACGAATTTTTATACCCAACATATGCCATGTACTGAAAGCGGCATTTGGTCACATTTGTCCCAAACCTCCCTGCAATTTTCAAAATATCCCTAACATCCCAATTTCGAGGCCTGAGCCATATTTTGGAGCCAAATTCTGGCTCTCTGCACGTATTCGCTGTTTGAAATTAGGACTTTTTATACCCAACATATGCCAAGTACTGAAAGCGGCATTGAGTCACATTTTTCACAAACTCCCCTGCAGTTTTCAAAATATCCTAAATATCCCAATTTTGAGGCTGAGCCATATTTTGAAGCCAAATTCTGGCTCTCTGCACGTATTTGCTGTTTGAAATTACGACTTTTTATACCCAACATATGCCAAGTACTAATAGAGGCAGTGAGTCACATTTTGCACAAACTCCAATGCAGTTTTCAAAATAATCTAAACATCCCAATTTCGAGGCCTGAGCCATGTTTTCGAGCCAAATTCTGGCTCTCTGCTCGTATTCGCAGTTTGAAATTACGACTTTTTTATACCCAACATATGCGAAGTACTGAAATCGGCGTTTGGTCACATTTGTCCCAAACCTCCCTGCAATTTTCAAAATATTCCAAACATCCCAATTTCGAGGCCTGAGCCATATTTTGGAGCCAAATTCAGACTCGCTGCACGTATTCGCAGTTTGAAATTACGACTTTTCATACCCAACATATGCCAAGTACTGAAAGCGGCGTTTGGTCACATTTGTCCCAAACCCCCCCTGCAGTTTTCAAAATATCCCAAACATCCCAATTTCGAGGCCTGAGCCATATTTTGGAGGCAAATTCTGGCTCTATGCACGTATTCGCAGTTTGAAATTACGACTTTTTATACCCAACACATGCCAAGTCCTGAAAGCGGCAGTGAGTGACATTTTGCACAAACTCCCCTGCAGTTTTCGAAATATCCAAAATATCCCAATTTCGAGGCCTGATCCATATTTTACAGCCAAATTCTTGCTCTGTGCACGTATTCGCAGTTTGGAATTACGAATTTTTTATACCCAACATATGCCAAGTACTGAAAGCGGCAGTGAGTCACATTTTGCACAAACTCCCCTGCAGTTTTCAAAATATCCCAAATATCCCAATTTCGAGGCCTGAGCCATATTTTGCAGCCAAATTCTGGCTCTCTGTAAGTATTCGCAGTTTGAAATTACGACTTTTTTATACCCAACATATACCAAGTACTGAAAGCTGCGTTTGGTCACATATTTCCCAAACGTCCCTGCAGTTTTCAAAATATCCCAAACTTCCCAATTTCGAGGCCTGAGCCATATTTTGGAGCCAAATTCAGGCTCTCTGCACGTATTCGCAGTTTGAAATTACGTCTTTTTATACGCAACATATGCCAAGTACTGAAAGCGGCGTTTGGTCACATTTGTCCCAAACCCCCATGCAATTTTCAAAATAACCCAAGCATACCAATTTCGAGGCCTGAGACATAATTTGGAGGCAAATTCTGGCTCTATGCACGTATTCGCAGTTTGAAATTACGACTTTTTATACCCAACACATGCGAAGTCCTGAAAGCGGCAGTGAGTGACATTTTGAACAAACTCCCCTGCAGTTTTCGAAATATCCCAAATATCCCAATTTTGAGGCCTGAGCCATATTTTGGAGCCAAATTCTGGCTCTCTTCACGTATTCGCAGTTTGAAATTGCGACTTTTTTTATACCCAAAATATGCCAAGTACTGAAAGCGGCGTTTGGTCATATTTGTCCCAAACCTCCCTGCAGTTTTCAAAATATCCCAAACATCCCAATTTCGAGGCCTGAGCCATATTTTGGAGCCAAATTCAGGCTCTCTGCACGTATTCGCTGTTTGAAATTACGACTTTCATACCCAACATATGCCAAGTACTGAAAGTGGCGTTTGGTCATATTTGTCCCAAACTCCCCTGCAGTTTTCGAAATATCCAAAATATCCCAATTTCGAGGCCTGATCCATATTTTACAGCCAAATTCTGGCTCTGTGCACGTATTCGCTGTTTGGAATTACGACTTTTTTTTACCCAACATATGCCAAGTACTGAAAGCGGCAGTGAGTCACATTTTGCACAAAATCCCCCCTGCAGTTTTCAAAATATCCCAAATATCTCAATTTCGAGGCCTGAGCCATATTTTGCAGCCAAATTCTGGCTCTCTGCACGTATTCGCAGTTTGAAATTACGACTTTTTTATACCCAACATATACCAAGTACTGAAAGCTGCGTTTGGTCACATTTGTCCCAAACCCCCATGCAGTTTTCAAAATATCCCAAGCATACCAATTTCGAGGCATGAGCCATAATTTGGAGGCAAATTCTGTCTCTATGCATGTATTCGCAGTTTGAAATTAGACTTTTTATACCCAACACATGCCAAGTCCTGAAAGCGGAAGTGAGTCACATTTTGCACAAAGTACCCTGCAGTTTTCAAAATATCCCAAACATCCAAATTTCGAGGCCTGAGCCATATTTTGGAGCCAAATTCTGGCTCTCTGCACGTATTTGCAGTTTGAAATTACGATTTTTAAACCCAACATATGCCAAGTACTGAAAGCGTCGTTTGGTCACATATTTCCCAAACCTCTCTGCAGTTTTCAAAATATCCCAAACATCCAAATTTCGGGGCCTGATCCATATTTTGGAGCCAAATTCAGGCTCTCAGCACGTATTCGCAGTTTGAAATTACGACTTTTCATACTCAATATATGCCAAGTACTGAAGGGGGCGTTTGGTCACATTTGTCCCAAACCCCCCAGCAGTTTTCAAAATATCCCAAACATACTAATTTCGAGGCCTGAGCCATATTTTGGAGGAAAATTTTGGCTCTATGCACGTATTCGCAGTTTGAAATTACGACTTTTTATACCCAACACATGCCAAGTCCTGAAAGCGGCAGGGAGTCACATTTTGCACAAACTCCCCTGCAGTTTTCAAAATATCCCAAATATCCCATTTTCGAAGCCTGAGCCATATTTTGGAGTCAAATTCTGGCTCTCTGCACGTATTCGCAGTTTAAAATTACGAATTTTTATACCCAATATATGCCATGTACTGAAAGCAACATTGGGTCACATTTGTCCCAAACCTCCGTGCAATTTTCAAAATATCCCAAACATCCCAATTTCGAGGCCTGAGCCATATTTTGGAGCCAAATTTTGGCTCTCTGCACGTATTCGCTGTTTGAAATTAGGACTTTTTATACCCAACATATGCCAAGTACTGAAAGCGGCATTGAGTCACATTTTGCACAAACTCCACTGCAGTTTTCGAAATATCGAAAATATCCCAATTTCGAGGCCTGATCCACATTTTACAGCCAAATTCTGGCTCTGTGCACGTATTCGCAGTTTGGAATTACGACTTTTTTATACCCAACATATGCCAAGTACTGAAAGCGGCAGTGAGTCACATATTGCACAAACTCCAATGCAGTTTTCAAAATATCCCAAATATCCCAATTTCGAGGCCTGAGCCATATTTTGGAGCCAAATTCTGGCTTTCTGCACGAATTCGCAGTTTGAAATTACGAATTTTTATACCCAACATATGCCAAGTACTGAAAGCGGCTTTTGGTCACATATTTCCCAAACCTCTCTGCAGTTTTCAAAATATCCCAAACATCCAAATTTCGGGGCCTGATCCATATTTTGGAGTCAAATTCACGCTCTCTGCACATATTCGAAGTTTGAAATTACGACTTTTTATACCCAACATATGCCAAGTACTGAAAGCAGCAGTGAGCCACATTTTGCACAAACTCTAATGCAGTTCTCAAAATAATCCAAACATCCCAATTTCGAGGCCTGAGCCATGTTTTCGAGCCAAATTCTGGCTCTCTGCACGTATTCGCAGTTTGAAAATACGACTTTTTTATACCCAACACATGCGAAGTACTGAAATCGTCGTTTGGTCACATTTGTCCCAAACCTCCTTGCAATTTTCAAAAAATTCCAAACATCCCAATTTCAAGGCCTGAACCATATTTTGGAGCCAAATTCAGACTCGCTGCACGTATTCGCCGTTTGAAATTACGACTTTTCATACCCAACATATGCCAAGTACTGAAAGCGGCGTTTGGTCACATTTGTCCCAAACCCCCCTGCAGTTTTCAAAATATCCCAAACATCCCAATTTCGAGGCCTGAGCCATATTTTGGAGGCAAATTCTGGCTGTATGCACGTATTCGCAGTTTGAAATTACGACTTTTTATACCCAACATATACCAAGTCCTAAAAGCGGCAGTGAGTCACATTTTGCACAAACTCCCCTGCAGTTTTCATAATATCCTAAATATCCCAATTTTGAGGCCTGAGCCATATTTTGGAGCCAAATTCTGGCTCTCTGCACGTATTTGCTGTTTGAAATTACGACTTTTTATACCCAACATATGCCAAGTACTAAAGCGGCAGTGAGTCACATTTTGCACAAACTCCAATGCAGTTTTCAAAATAATCCAAACATCCCAATTTCTAGGCCTGAGCCATATTTTCGAGCCAAATTCTGGCTCTCTGCACGTATTCGTAGTTTGAAATTACGACTTTTTTATACCCAACATATGCGAAGTACTGAAAGCGGCGTTTGGTTACATTTGTCCCAAACCTGTTTGCAGTTTTCAAAATATTCCAAACATCCCAATTTCGAGGCCTGAGCCATATTTTGGAGCCTAATTCAGGCTCTCTGCACGCATTCGCAGTTTGAAATTACGACTTTTCATACGCAACATATGCCAAGTACTGAAAGCGGCAGTGAGTGACATTTTGAACAAACTCCCCTGCAGTTTTCGAAATATCCAAAATATCCCAATTTCGAGGCCTGATCCATATTTTACAGCCAAATTCTGGCTCTGAGAACGTATTCGCAGTTTGGAATTACGACTTTTTTATACCCAACATATGCCAAGTACTGAAAGCGGATTGAGTCACATTTTGCACAAAGTCCCCTGCAGTTTTCAAAATATCCCAAATATCCCAATTTCGAGGCCTGAGCCATATTTTGCAGCTAAATTTTGGCTCTCTGCACGTATTTGCAGTTTGAAATTACGATTTTTATGCCCAACATATGCCAAGTACTGAAAGCGGCGTTTGGTCATATTTGTCCCAAACCTTCCTGCAGTTTTCAAAATATCCCAAACATCCCAATTTCGAGGCCTGAGCCTTATTTTGGAGCCAAATTCAGGCTCTCTGCACGTATTCGCTGTTTGAAATTACGACTTTTATACCCAACATATGCCAGGTACTGAAAGTAGCGTTTGGTCATATTTGTCCTAAACTCCCCTGCAGTTTTCAAAATATCCCAAACATCCCAATTTCGAGGCCTGAGCCATATTTTGGAGCCAAATTCAGGCTCTCTGCATGTATTCGCAGTTTGAAATTACGACTTTTCATACTCAATATATGCCAAGTACTGAAAGCGGCGTTTGGTCACATTTGTCCCAAACCCCCCAGCAGTTTTCAAAATATCCCAAACATACCAATTTCGAGGCCTGAGCCATATTTTGGAGGCAAATTCTGGCTCTATACACGTATTCGCAGTTTGAAATTACTACTTTTTATACCCAACACATGCCAAGTCCTGAAAGCGGCAGTGAGTCACATTTTGAACAAACTCCCCTGCAGTTTTCAAAATATCCCAAATATCCCAATTTCGAGGCCTGAGCCATATTTTGGAGTCAAATTCTGGCTCTCTGCACGTATTCGCAGTTTAAAATTACGAATTTTTATACCCAACATATGCCATGTACTGAAAGCGGCATTTGGTCACATTTGTCCCAAACCTCCCTGCAATTTTCAAAATATCCCTAACATCCCAATTTCGAGGCCTGAGCCATATTTTGGAGCCAAATTCTGGCTCTCTGCACGTATTCGCTGTTTAAAATTAGGACTTTTTATACCCAACATATGCCAAGTACTGAAAGCGGCATTGAGTCACATTTTTCACAAACTCCCCTGCAGTTTTCAAAATATCCTAAATATCCCAATTTTGAGGCTGAGCCATATTTTGAAGCCAAATTCTGGCTCTCTGCACGTATTTGCTGTTTGAAATTACGACTTTTTATACCCAACATATGCCAAGTACTAATAGAGGCAGTGAGTCACATTTTGCACAAACTCCAATGCCGTTTTCAAAATAATCCAAACATCCCCATTTCGAGGCCTGAGCCATGTTTTCGAGCCAAATTCTGGCTCTCTGCACGTATTAGTAGTTTGAAAATACGACTTTTTATACCCAACATATGCCAAGTGCTGAAAGTGGCAGTGAGTCACATTTTGCACAAAGTCCCCTGCAATTTTCAAAATATCCCAAATATCCCAATTTCGAGGCCTGAGCCATATTTTGGAGCCAAATTCTGGCTCTCTGCACGTATTCGCTTCTTGGAATTACGTCTTTTTTATACCCAACATATGCCAAGTACTAAAAGCGGCAGTGAGTCACATTTTGCACAAACTCACCTGCAGTTTTCAAAATATCCAAAACATCCCAATTTCGAGGCCTGAGCCATATTTTCCAGCCAAATTCTGGCTCTCTGCACGTATTCGCAGTTTGAAATAACGACTTTTTATACCCAACATATGCCAAGTACTGAAAGCGGCGTTTGGTCACATTTGTCCCAATCCCCCCTGCAATTTTCAAAATATCCCAAAGATCCCAATTTCGAGGCCTGAGTCATATTTTGGAGCCAAATTCAGGCTCTCTGCACATATTCGCAGTTTGAAATTACGACTTTTCATACTCAACATATGCCAAGTACTGAAAGTGGCGTTTGGTCACATTTGTCCCAAACCCCCAAGCAGTTTTCAAAATATCCAAAACATACCAATTTCGAGGCCTGAGCCATATTTTGGAGGCAAATACTGGCGCTATGCACGTATTCGCAGTTTGAATTTACGACTTTTTATACCCAACACATGCCAAGTCCTGAAAGCGGCAGTGAGTGACATTTTGCACAAACTCCCCTGCAGTTTTCGAAATATCCCAAATATCCCTATTTCGAGTCCTGATCCATATTTTACAGCCAAATTCTGGCTCTGTGCACGTATTCGCAGTTTGGAATTACGACTTTTTTATACCCAACATATGCCAAGTACTGAAAGCGGCGTTTGGTCATATTTGTCCCAAACCTCCCTGCAGTTTTCAAAATATCCCAAACATCTAAATTTCGAGGCCTGAGCCATATTTTGGAGCCAAATTCTGGCTCTCTGCACGTATTCGAAGTTTGGAAATACGACTTTTTTATACCCAACATATGCCAAGTACAGAAAGCGACAGTGAGTCACATTTTGCACAAACTCCCCTGCAGTTTTCAAAATATCCCAAATATCCCAATTTCGTGGCCTGAGGCATATTTTGTAGCCAAATTCTAACTCTCTGCACGTATTCGCAGTTTGAAATTCCGAATTTTTATACCCAACATATGCCATGAACTGAAGCGGAGTTTGGTCACATTTGTCCCAAACCTCCCTGCAGTTTTCAAAATATCCCAAACATCCCAATTTCGAGGCCTGAGCCATATTTTCGAGCCAAATTCTGGCTCTTTGCAGGTATTCGTAGTTTGAAAATACGACTTTTTATACCCAAGATATGCCAAGTACTGAAAACGGCAGTGAGTCACATTTTGCACAAAGTCCCCTGCAGTTTTCAAAATATCCAAAACATCCCAATTTCGAGGCCTGAGCCATATTTTCCAGCCAAATTCTGGCTCTCTGCATGTATTCGCAGTTTGAAATAACGACTTTTTATACCCATCATATGCCAAGTACTGAAAGCGGCGTTTGGTCACATTTGTCCCAAACCCCCCTGCAATTATCAAAATATCCCAAAGATCCCAATTTCGAGGCCTGAGCCATATTTTGGAGCAAAATTCTGGCTCTCTGCACGTATTCGCTGTTTGAAATTACGACTTTTTATACCCAACATATGCCAAGTACTGAAAGCGGCAGTGAGTAACATTTTGCACAAACTCCAATGCAGTTTTCAAAATATCCCAAATATCCCGATTTCGAAGACTGAGCCATATTTTGGAGCCAAATTCTGGCTTTCTGCACGTATTCGCAGTTTGAAATTACAAATTTTTATACCAAACATATGCCAAGTACTGAAAGCGGCGTTTGGTCATATTTGTTCCAAACCTCCCTACAGTTTTCAAAATATCCCAAACATCCCAATTTCGAGGCCTGAGCCATATTTTGGAACCAAATTCAGGCTCTCTGCACGTATTTGCTGTTTGAAATTACGTCTTTTATACCCAACATATGCTAAGTACTGAAAGCGGCGTTTGGTCATATTTTCCCAAACTCCCCTGCAGTTTTCAAAATATCCCAAACATACGAATTTCGAGGCCTGAGCCATATTTTGGAGGCAAATTCTGGCTCTATGCACGTATTCGCAGTTTGAATTTACGACTTTTTATACCCAACACATGCCAAGTCCTGAAAGCGGCAGTGAGTGACATTTTGCACAAACTCCCCTGCAGTTTTCGAAAAATCCCAAATATCCCAATTTCGAGGCCTGATCCATATTTTACAGCCAAATTCTGTCTCTGTGAACGTATTAGCAGTTTGGAATTACGACTTTTTTATACCCAACATATGCCAAGTACTGATAGAGGCGTTTGGTCATAATTGTCCCAAACCTCCCTGCAGTTTTCAAAATATCCCAAACATCCCAATTTCGAGGCCTGAGCCATATTTTGGAGCCAAATTCAGGCTCTCTGCACGTATTCGCTGTTTGAAATTACGACTTTTATACCCAACATATGCCAAGTACTGAAAGTGGCATTTGGTCATATTTTCCCAAATTCCCCCTGCAGTTTTCAAAACATCCCAAACATCCCAATTTCAAGGCCTGAGTCATATTTTGGAGCCAAATTCAGGCTCTCTGCACTTATTCGCAGTTTGAAATTACGACTTTTCATACTCAACATATGCCAAGTACTGAGAGCGGCGTTTGGTCACATTTGTCCCAAACCCCCCAGCAGTTTTCAAAATATCCCAAACATACCAATTTCGAGGCCTGAGCCATATTTTGGAGGCAAATTCTGGCTCTATGCACGTATTCGCAGTTTGAAATTACGACTTTTTATACCCAACACATGCCAAGTCCTTAAAGCGGCAGTGAGTGACATTTTGCACAAACTCCCCTGCAGTTTTCGAAATATCCCAAATATCCCAATTTCGAGGCCTGATCCATATTTTGGAGCCAAATTCTGGCTTTCTGCACGTATTCGCAGTTTCAAATTACAAATTTTTATACCCAACATATGCCAAGTACTGAGAGCGTCGTTTGGTCACATAATTCCCAAACCTCGCTGCAGTTTTCAAAATATCCCAAACATTCAAATTTTGAGGCCTGATCCATATTTTGGAGCCAAATTCTGGCTCTCTGCACGTATTTGCAGTTTGAAATTACGATTTTTATACCCAACATATGCCAAGTACTGAAAGCGGCGTTTGGTCATATTTTCCCAAACTCCCCTGCAGTTTTCAAAATATCCCAAACATCCCAATTTCGAGGCCTGAGTCATATTTTGGAGCCAAATTCAGGCTCTCTGCACATATTCGCAGTTTGAAATTACGACTTTTCATACTCAACATATGCCAAGTACTGAAAGCGGCATTTGGTCACATTTGTCCCATACCCCCCAGCAGTTTTCAAAATATCCCAAACATCCCAATTTCGAGGCCTGATCCATATTTTACAGCCAAATTCTGGCTCTGTGCACGTATTCGCAGTTTGGAATTACGACTTTTTTAGACCCAACATATGCCAAGTACTGAAAGCGGCAATGAGTCACATTTTGCACAAAGTCCCCTGCAGTTTTCAAAATATCCCAAATATCCCAATTTCGAGGCCTGAGCCATATTTTGCAGCCAAATTCTGACTCTCTGCACGTATTCGCAGTTTGAAATTACGACTTTTTTATACCCAACATATACCAAGTACTGAAAGCGGCGTTTGGTCACATTTGTCCCAATCCCCCCTGCAATTTTCAAAATATCCCAAACATCCCAATTTCGAGGCCTGAGCCATATTTTGGAGCCAAATTCAGGCTCTCTGCACGTATTCGTTGTTTGAAATTACGACTTTTATACCCAACATATGCCAAGTACTGAAAGCGGCGTTTGGTCATATTTTCCCAAACTCCCCTGCAGTTTTCAAAATATCCCAAACATCCCAATTTCGAGGCCTGAGTCATATTTTGGAGCCAAATTCAGGCTCTCTGCACATATTCGCAGTTTGAAATTACGACTTTTCATACTCAACATATGCCAAGTACTGAAAGCGGCATTTGGTCACATTTGTCCCAAACCCCCCAGCAGTTTTCAAAATATCCCAAACATCCCAATTTCGAGGCCTGATCCATATTTTACAGCCAAATTCTGGCTCTGTGCACGTATTCGCAGTTTGGAATTACGACTTTTTTAGACCCAACATATGCCAAGTACTGAAAGCGGCAATGAGTCCCATTTTGCACAAAGTCCCCTGCAGTTTTCAAAATATCCCAAATATCCCAATTTCGAGGCCTGAGCCATATTTTGCAGCCAAATTCTGACTCTCTGCACGTATTCGCAGTTTGAAATTACGACTTTTTTATACCCAACATATACCAAGTACTGAAAGCGGCGTTTGGTCAC